>NW_028281341.1:360000-572500 GCF_059751285.1 Brachycentrus maculatus
ACCATTAATAAAATACATATTTATTTGATTCTTTCTGTGTGAGTTGCAAGTGACGAGAAAGCGAGTTCAGAAATCTGGGTGGCAGTACCTGCCTACGTATAATTTGAATAGTCTATTTTGTCGGAACTTTGAACCAAACGGTTGCGGAAGAGGTAAAAATAGCCACACGCGACGCGTTTGACGAAAGCTTCCCGCGGTTTTCGTGACATCGTTTCGGTTTTTTTCCGCTTTTGACGCATTCTGACACCAGAATCATATATTTTTCAGTGTCTCAACTTTAGTTTGAATTATCTGACGTCCAAGTGACTGACTGAAATCTCACTACGGCTTATGGAACAATCTTTGTTCACAAATCTGGGTTTCTCCACTATACGAGCATGGGTTAATTGTATACAACATTTTGAGTGTGCCCAAATACTTGTTCACAAAATCTGGATCTGGAAAAAACAATTATTCACTGACAATTAAATATAAAATAAACTATTCGATCTACATTAATCAATGTTTAACGTTACCATAATTTCACGTAATTCGTGAATGAAAATCTAGGCAAAAACACTTCTATATCGGCATAATTTCAAACAATTAATTTTAGTTCTACGATATAATATTTTGTTACAAAATAACTTAATATTACTAACGATTCTGTGCGGTCAGACGTCAGACGGCTTGTCTCACACTGAATCAACAAATTCGCTCAAAAAAACATTAACAAACATATTTGTTTATACCAGCATGCTCGTTATTTCCAGTCGATCTGTTCGTATCTCGCAAAATAAATACCTACCAGCATTTTAATATTATGATACTCGGAAATACCCAATATAAAATGCTCGATAAAGATCACACCGTTCAGATGTTGGTCGGCATAAATATGGCAAATGCCTACTTCTTTCGATAAAGCATAACATTTCGTTATAAATCATAATTGAACGTAACGTAAAGTGAGTATACATTGCACCAAACAGATATATTTTGCACTAGTCGATTTTTTTCAAATTAAGTAATCGTCATGTTATAATAACTTTCCAAGGAAAATTTTCTTCCTCTAGATGTTATTTGAGGAAGATTCAACGACCGATATGCTTTCACGATTGTAAAAACGATATATTTGCACGTTTAACGCAAAAACATCTTATATTATTTTTTGACATCTCAACATAGATGTAGAAGATTATGGAAGTCTGGAAGCCTATGTTGAGATGTCAAAAAATAGTATAAAAAATAACTCCTAGTTGGAGATAATCCAGATTTGTGAACTAGTATTTGGACACACTCAAAATGTTGCAAAGACATCTTACTATATATTTTTATTAATGTTTTACTTAGTAAATACCATTATATCTTAAAATCTACTGTGACACGTGTTTCGATGCATTCCACATCATTTTCAAACATCGTATGTGAAGCTAATTCTAAATTTTAGAGTTGGGTCCTTGGGACGTTGAAGGCTGAAGAGGGGGTAGTAGCTGTTTCTTATTTTTATTTATTTATTTTATTTTTATTTATACTTTATTTTTTATTTCTTATCAGTGGGAACATAGAATATAGGGGGAGGATTGTAAGAAATAGTGGTAAAAAAATAATTAAAAATGGATAGATTTTACCACAAAGTGACTGCCGAGTCAATTAATGAAAAGTGATTATCATACCCTAATTTTAAAGTAGGTCCCGTTGGCTCAATGTACACCCCTCTGGTCCAAGTAACCACAACTTACTCTACTCCAATGTAAGCTTTGCGGATGTACGGCGAATAAATCTTTTCGGCAGTTGTTATTTCATCCTATTTTATCTAGTCCGATTGATTTTTAATCGACTTGCGAACAGTGATTGGATTCGGTCTACTGGCTGCGCCGGCTTCAACGGTCAACTGGATAAATTCACTATTGAAAATAATGACTTTACGAAAAATTGCAATTACAAACATTGCTAGAGGGGCTCTTCGATGTGATTGGATGAATCTATACTTATAATCTAGATGAAATGAGCATAACTTAGGTCAAACATGAGATTGAGACTCTTTAAAGTAATTATAGGAATCTTCAATCCACCATACATACGAGTATATACATACTTATAATTCATGCGAAATGAGCATATTTTCGGTCCAACTCGAGAACAAAATTAATAGTTGACTCTTTAATGTGATTGTAGGAATCTATACTTACAATCCGGGTGAAATGAGCATATCTTAGGTCAAACACGAGAACAAAATTAATAGTTGAGACTCTTTACTGTGATTGTAGGAATCTATACCTACAATCCGGGCTAAATAAGCATATCTTAGGTCAAGCATGAGAATAAAATTAATAGTGGGGTCTTTAATGTGACTGTAGGAATCTATACTTACAATCCGGGCGAAATGAGCATATCTTAGGTCAAAAATGAGAATAAAATTCATAGTGGGGTCTTTAATGTGACTAGGAATCTATACTTATAATCCGGGCGAAATGGGCATATCTTAGGTCAAACATGAGAACAAAATTAATAGTTGAGACTCTTTAATGTGATTGTAGGAATCTAAACTTATAATCCAGGCGAAATGAGCATATCTTAGGTCAAACATGAGAACAAAATTAATAGTTGAGACTCTTTAATGTGATTGTAGGAATCTATACTTATAATCCGGGCGAAATGAGCATATCTTAGGTCAAACATGAGAACAAAATTAATAGTTGAGACTCTTTAATGTGATTGTAGGAATCTATACTTATAATCCGGGCGAAATGAGCATATCTTAGGTCAAACATGAGAACAAAATTAATAGTGGGGTCTTTAATGCGATTGTAGGAATCTATACTTATAATCCGGTTGAAATGGGCATATCTTAGGTCAAAAATGAGAATAAAATTAATAGTGGGGTCTTTAATGTGATTGTAGGAATCTATACTTATAATCCGGGCGAAATGAACATATCGTAGGTCAAAAATGAGAATAAAATTAATAGTTGAGGCTCTTTAATGTGATTGTAGGAATCTATACTTATAATCCGGGCGAAATGAGCATATCGTAGGTTAAACATGAGAATACAATTAATAGTGGGGTCTTTAATGCGATTGTAGGAAGCTATACTTATAATCCAGGCATTTTTATGATTATCTTCTATATTTTTTATGATGAATATCTACCCACTACTTTAAACATTTAAAAAGATACTAATCTACCATTCATATATGTAATATTATACTGTTTTAAATGTTTGAGGATTATAAGCCCACCAACATAATCATGAATTATAAAAAATATATGTTAAAACAAATATATGCTTATATATAGGATATACATATAAAACTTGTATCAAATACAGTGAATTACCTTAGGAAATTTAGGATACTTGAAAGTGATCAGGTTAGAAGTCGGAATTTCAAATACTTGAAAGTGGTCAGTTCAGAAGTCGGATAATCGGCGGGTATGTAAGAAGAGATGCATTAATGTAAAGGAGGCGAAGAATGTGTGCAAAGATATAGTAGTGTGGCGTTCTATTCTCTCTGACTACCCTGTGGGAAAGCAGCGTGATGGTAAGTTAGTTTTTAAAGAAGAATAAGAAATGTCTCCGAATGTTTTCGGTAACGACACAATTTTTACCCGTGTTATTACTCACTATTTAAAATAGCTCAAATGTCCTCATTTCAAAATTAGTTTTTAAATCTTGTTTTTTTTTATTATTTATAATTCCCGCTACTTGTTTTAATTGTTTCGTTCTTCCCACGTCATAAATATATTTTTTAAATAATTTTCACGTGTAATGGTCGTCCGCCTCCGTAGTGTAATGGTCAGCACGCTCGGCTACCGTTCCGGAGGTCCCGGGTTCGATTCCCAGGTGAGTGTCAAATAAGTAAAAGTGATTTTTTTCACTCTAATATTTATTCAATACTACCCTGGACTGGACAAGATACCAACCTGAAGCAGAGGGCTGATCACCTTTCCTTCATGTGTTAACGATCAAGATAACACTGCGTTTATATGATGCAGTGCCCTATGCACCATATGGGGTGCGGATAAGTGTTTGAAGAATATAAAATGGTAGACCTTAGGTTCTACATTTTTTATTTGGTTTATTTTTTATAAATTGGAAGTTATAATAAATGACAATGAATTTATCTCTTCTCTCTTCTTCTCCGTCTGATTCCTTATTACTGAGGGTTGTGACCCTTGTGGAAGCAATGACTCTTCTCCAGTTATCGCTTGATTGCGCTGCACGTAGCGCTCCAACCACCGAGATCCCTGCTGCTGACTTGATCGGTCCATCGTGTGGGGATCTTCCTCTCACTATCTTCCCTTCCAGGCTACCGATCACAACCAGTCGTTCCAGGCTATCCTCATTGCCACGCGCAACGTGTCCAAAGAACTGGAGAATCCGTCGTGCACAGACATTGGCCGGAGCCAAGCCATCCAAGTATAGTTCCTGGCGAATGGTGTGTTTGGTGCGTTTAGCTGTCCATGGAATTCGGTGCTTGCACCTCCAACTCCACATTTCGAAAGCGTCGATTTTTCTCCTTTCTGCTGCTTTTATGGTCCATGTTTCAGCAGCATAGAGAAATAAATTAGTACCTAATTTAAAACAGTTAATTGTAAAACAGTAATAATGCCATCTTCCTTAATCTGGAGTAAGACACCGAACGGGGAGGAAATACATTTTTTTAGATGGGAATTGCATTTATTATTTACCTTACTTATTATGTACAAGGTTTATAGATCATTTAGTGAATTTTTGTTTCTTCTAGCTAATTAAGTATGTTTTTATTTGAATCTGTGTTGGGAACAGGAGGGATAATCTAGTGTGGGCCCATCAGGAACTTCTCAGCATTTGCTCATTGCTGGGAGGAAACCAGGTAAAACTCCTCAGGAGAAGGCGGACTGTTGACTGTCATCAGCAGACCTTCCGTTCCACGAGAAGAGGGTTCGGCATTTTGTGTCGTACTTTGGTTCATGTTACCAATGTCCTTCACTATTTTTTATCATGTATGATACCACCTCTCGTGACAGTTCCTTATGAACTATCGCGGATCCGATGTTGGATAGGTCCTCACCCAGGCCCCTGTAACGCGCCTCCAGCTGTTGTCTTTTGGCAGAAAAGACTTGTAATCCTTCGAAATGTGATCTTTTGGACATGTGATGATTGGATGGAATTATTATCGGGTCCCATTACGGAACGCGTAACAATGGTTGATGTAAACAAATAAATTATAAATATACCGCAATTTATTCAATGTCTGATCGACAAAGCGCTAGTTACCATAATGCGATAACCGAATGTGGGAGGAAGTGTTGTATTCAGATGTAAGGTTCATTACAATATGTATGGAAATGAGAAACTTGCTGGAATATTATTATATACTACGCCACGCGTCGCTGTGGCTCAATCTAGTTGAATGGGAAAGAAATAAATGAGAAAGTACACATTTCTTTATGTTTAATATCAAAGAATAACATTATAGGGTGTAAAGTAATTTAACAACTGTCAAGAAGCGCGCTGTCCGCCATGAACAATATTTATAAAAAATAAAAAATAAAATGAGAAAGCACACATTTGTCTTATGTTTAATTTCACAAAATAACATTTTAGGGTATTAAGTATTTTAAAAGGTGTCAAGAAGCACGCTGTCTACCTTGAGCAATGTTTAGTTTTGCGCGTGTTGCTGGAACATTCAACAGATAGCGCTTCCAGTCCAGACTAATATCTATTCAGTATACAAATCTTCGCTAACCACTACACTATGGAGAAATTTATATATTAGATGATGTATTAAAGGACAGTTTTTTTACTATGGCGCGCCATGGCGTTTCGAAATAGTGATGGGCAGTTTGTTTCTTCTTTCGATTCTGTGAGAGGTAGCAACTTTATCACATAAGTACACCTTTGTTTTTTTATCAACACCTCCCACACCATTCTTTTGTCGTGTCATGGGATTGTATGTTACATTATTTTACATATTCATGTGCTTTCTAACATAACAGTGTTTATTGAGTTCTCGAAACGCAGAGTGTGGAAAATTTGTTTACAGTGACCCTATATTTTAGAATAATGTAGATTTCCAAACCCCCTCTGATAATGGACTAGAATTTGGATTTCTAGAAACAATCGATGGCTCATTATGCATTTCCGAGAGTTGACCAACAAGGCAGATGTGAAATCTGAAATGTATTGCACATTTTCTATTGTTTTATTTTATGAGCTAGAAATAATTCTGCATTTGTAATTACTAAGCGAAAGTATTGTTTGATATCGGTAAAATTTTCTTGTTTCCAAGCACAATTCTTGATGTTTTTTTTTCATTAATTCATTCTGCAGTCACTTTCTTAATATCTATCTTTTTTATTTCAATCGGGTTGTGGTCCCGTGGTTAGTGTCGCGGACTCTTAAGTCAGAGTTTCACGGTTCAAATCCACTCTACCACAATTTGATACCTATTTCTATTAATAAGCCGCTTAGGCTCACAGAAATAGTATGAAATTGAAATATTTTCGTAAATAATAGAAACACACATCGCTCACTCCTTTCAAGAACGTCATAAATCAAAAAACTCGATTTTTCAGGAGAACGTTTTTAAAGTTTAAAAATATAATACAATTTGTAAAAATAAATACCAAGCCACTTGTAGAACTTTTTACTTTGTAACAGATCTTTTAAGGTAAAACCTGAAGGTTTTTTCTCCATTTGAAAAATATTTTTTATATTTAAAAAAATAATCAAACCATACCTTTTCTTCAAAATGCAAAAACAACACTTTCTGCTCTGTAGCGGGTAAATATTATGTTAAAAATGTGCCTCTTTTGCTGGGATATAGTAAATTTTTTGGGCATTCCGAAAACATACACAACTGAAAATTGACGAATTTTGATTTATGACGTTCTTGAAAGGAGTGAGCGACATATTTCTCATTATTTTTTTTTAAATCTCTTGTTAAATACCTATATTTCTTTAAATTTATGGTGACAGATGTTTCGGAATTAATGCGGAGTGCATCAATACACGTATCACGATAGATTTTAAAATATGGTGGCTTTAACCAGGCTTTTTATTTATTTATTCTCTCACAACTCGTACAAAAAATATATTTTCATTATTTATGCTGTGCTACAATTTTATGTAAAAATTCTGCTTTTGTTTATATGGGCTTATCCGTACTTAAGTAATATTAAAGAATATACGGTAGAACCTCCCATAACGAGCATTTTTCGTTCCAGAATCTTAAATAAAACAAATAGCATTATACAACATGAATTACATTAAAATAAAATGACTTTAGTTTTATAAATGATGTTTTGAGTGTGTCCAAATCCTTGTACACAAATCATGGTTTGTCCACTTAAGATATATTTATATTAACATATTAATAAAAATGGAAGTATACTCAGACTTATTCTTCTTCGTCTATGTTGAGATATAGTTTAATAGATTAAGTGATCATTTAGCCGTGATTCACACTCTTCAAATAATTGCCGACACGTTGCGGTGTTTCTCTCGCCTTCAGCATCAATATAATCAATGAGAGATGATTGCAGTTTTATGATGCATCAATTTGTATCGTCTGCGTCTGGCCGCTTGCAATTGATGTACCTATGAACGCAGTGATGCACACGCTTTTCCCTGCACCGAATGTACGAGGTAGACGCCTTAGGTAACTTCTCGAATTGATATAGAAAAAATTAACATAAACTTAACAATTTTTCTTTTTCTTTATAACCTCCTCTAACTTCAATTTATTGATTCTCCATTGAAAAAATAATGTAGTTTTTATTTTTAAAAAATGACATCTCAACATCGATGAAGAAGAATATGTAAATCTGGGTATTTACAAGGCTTATGCAAGATCCAAACCCCTGATTATTTTTACGTACTGTAAAACGCCTGAAAACATGATTATTTTTTTACATAGCTTATAATTTATCTACGTTTTCTTTCTTAAAAAGTCCCATCACTCTATTCATTACCCTACCAACTACCCATATTTACCTGAATATTTTGTTTGCTCGTTAATTCTAACAATCACCGATGTCGATGAAAACAACTGTAGTTTTTTAAACTAGTCGTGTGTAATAAAATAAAACTAAATAAGTGGTATTTTTTTCAGTACTCAATTTTCGTCAGCCTAGACATTTTCATGCACGAATAACGTTATCTGTCTGACTACCAAAAACTACTTCTCTTCGAGCCGTCACATACATAGTGTCTTCTTCTACTTCTTTGCGAGCCCTCTGACCTCCACTGCTGGATATAGGTCTCTTCTCCTTCTTCCCATTTACTCCGGTTGGTTTCTGCTTGCAGCCAGTTTTTGCCCCCCACACATACATAGTGTAGGCCCAGTAAATGGGTTTGAATCCTCTTGAACCTATGCAAGCCAGTCGGGCCAAGAATTTATGGCACTTACCTCGTAGAAATCACGTGACGATTGCATTTTCGTTCAATTCAATATCTTCGGTTATTTTAATTAGCGTTATTTTTATTTGGTTCTACGTTTTCTAATTTCTCCAGCGGAACATATTTAGAATGTAATCTCAATTTCGTTTGAATTATTTACTCGCTGGCGAATTATTCTTTGCGCAGTCTCGCAAATTAATATCAAACGCGGTTTCATTTCCTACATACTGAATATCATTTCCGCCATTCCAAAAACTTATCAATCAAAATTAAAAATTAAAAAAATATTCTGATTGCATATGTGCTTAACATGCATTTCTTTTTCGTTTCGTTTCGTTTTCGGATAAGAATCGCTAATTCGTGGTTTTTTATTGATTAATTATTTAGCGTTCACTCGTCAAGAGAGGTGATTATAACTGTTTAAGTGATCACTTTACACACCTATAACATTCACCTATTTTACCTGGTAACCCTACCAACCCTAATGAAGCATTTAGTTGGGAAAAGAAGGATAAAAATAGATGAAATGCGATCTCTCAGTCTCAGTGTGGCAAAAAGATGTATGATAGACCTTTAAATGGTAATATAAATAAATAATGCAAGGCGTTAGCATGATCTATTAAGAGAGATTTGTTTTGCTGGAGATGGTTTGGACATGTGGAACGAAAGAGTGGGGAAAGAAAAGTAAAACGGATTTATGAGGCGAATGTTGTTGGAAATTGACCAAGTTGTTGGAATCACGACCGTGATAGGCTGGTTTAAGTGAGCACTTAACACACTTGTAACATTCACCAATTCTACCCATTATTGACAACCACACTATAGAGCTTATGACGGTCGTCAGCCCCGTAAATGCCCAGACTTCCATATTCTTCTTCATCTTTGATAAGATGTCAAAAAATAATCTGGGTATTTCCCTCTATTTTGCCTTGTATGATGTGATATGAGGTACAATAGCTCGTACTTCTCTCATCTTAGCACATGCCCCAGATAGGACACCTTCCAGACCTTAATATCAGTCAGCAACTGTCCTCACTGTCCATCAAACCTCCTCCCTTAGTTTTACCCTCTACCTCCTTCCCTAAACTCCCTTTTCCCTTTGCCCTCCTTATTATCATCAAATTGTAATTTTTTTATGTTCAAGTACTATCTACCCTCTGATTGTAAATAAATATATATGGTATCAAACGTTTTGATCAATATCACTAGTCTATTTTTGGTTGGTTGGAAGATATGCTTTTTGCAATAAGCTCGCCGATGTACTTACTTATTTTCTGTACATGAAGTTTAAATAAATAAATAAAACTGTCTCCCTGCTCTTAATTTTTATTTGAAATCTTACATACTTTAATTTCAACACAACCTGTTGTGAGGAGTAATTAAAACCGACCTTCTAAATTTAATTTTTCATTAGATTTTTTTTTATTACACTCAATCTTCTTTACATGACTTACCTGCTCTTGTATCAGCTACAGTTAAGCCTTTACATGGATTTATCCTGTCTTGACGTAGATAATTTATCATGTAAACCACATACATGACGCAATTCCATATGACCTCTAAATATGATGTCATTTGTAAATGATTTTTCTGCAGAACTCTTAATCTTTATTTCTACCATACAGGTTTTTTTTTTTTAATAACACCTTTTCAGACTGCCTGGTGTCGTCTATTAATTTGGCATATTTTTCGCGTATCTGTTTAAACAAAAATGGAAATAATCGTTTGTTTAAAATCTTAAATATAAACTTAAACTAACTAACTAATCATCACGGAGAATGGAACGCCACACCAATGTATCTTTGGCAAACAATCTTCGTCTATTCCACATTCATGCATCTCCTCATACATACCCGCCGGTTATTCCGACTCCTGGCCTGACCACTTTCAAGTATCCTAAATTTCCTAAATTAGAGATATTCCTCTCCTTGTGAGACATTACTATCTATTCTTAGAATCCTAACTGTCCATAAAACCTCATCCATTAGCTATTCCCTCTACCTCCTTCCCTAAACTCCCTTTTTCCTTTGCCCTCCTTATTATCATCACTTTGTAATTTTCAGATTGTAAACAATTATATAAGGTATCTCACAATTTGACCAAAATCACTAGTCTGTTTTTGGTTGGTTGGAAGATAATGCTTTTTAGCATAAGCCCGCCAATGTACTTATTTGTTTTCTGTACATGAAGTTTAAATAAATAAAATAAATAATACGTTTCTTACATCTCTGTTCTAGCCGAATGCATAACATCTCTCTTTATAAAAAAATCTGGAATATATTAATATTAATGTAAGCCACTTACTATATATCATATTCATGGATTATAAATGCTCCATATGACGTGTTATTTTAAAGATTACATCTTCATTTAGGTAATTGATGTTGCCGTTATATAAAAAGTAGGTACGCAACAATTAGTCCGCCTTAGATACTCGTACAAAAACCATCGCAACAACCCATTTTTTTTTTAAGACGATAATTTTTTTCTAAAATTTCGTTACAGCCAAGGAACATGTTGGAAGATGATCACAATATAATTAATTTGATTCATTACCTACACTAACTAAGCTGTTGAACAGGTTTTAGTAAGGAAACTCCATTCCTTGCATAATATTAACGTGTACGTTTTATTTATTTGAATACACTATAGGGCTATTCAGAATCTACTCCGTTAAAATAATTTTTCAAAACCGAAATGCAACATAAAATAGTACCAACAAAATTACATTTACTTATGAATAGCAAAATTCTACAGCCTCCCTTTAGAAATTAAAAATATAAAAGACACAAACACTAAAAAAAACTTAACGAACACTACAAACATATACAGACTATACAATAGAAAACTAAACAAGATAACTCCCTAGTATCGCATTCAAATATATCTTCCCCAGTATTTTTTTTTAAATGTATAACATACTATTTAAAAAACATATTATGATACTGAAAAAAGTCCTTCTCTAAGCACAAGATCTCAGTCTTTTGTATTAGGTAAAATTTAAAGGTTGTATTAAGTAAAAATGTAAAGAAATTGTAATAAATTATTTTAAAAAAATGTTACTTTTAATTATGTGTATTTTAATATTTTAGAATTTAATAAAAACCCTGATGATGACAAGGTTCTTGTCGAAACCGGTAGGTTAAAGTGTACTTATAATAAAAGAGTGGTTAAAACAAAGTCGTTTAATTTTATAAAGTCTATAAAATGTGCCTCAAAATATCTTAGAAAAACATTCAAGAAATGTAACTTTATTAATTTTTTTTTGGACCGCCTATGACGGTCGTAAGTCCCGTAAATGCCCAGACCATATTCTTCTTCATCTATGTTGAGATGTCAAAAAAAACATTAAAAATAACTTCATTTTCGAGATAATCCAAATTTGTGATCAAGTATTTGGAGATAATTCTTAAGTTGTAATTAAATGTCTCTGCTTTTTGGTCGGCAATGATTTTGGATGTTTCCAATTTGTCTTAAAAATCAAATAAGTCAGTTATTTTTCGAATGACTCGATTATTAAAATCACTCGATTAATCACATTAGTAGATACGGGTCTGTTTTTCCTTCCACTCATAAGTGATCTGCACTTACACTTGGCCATGCAGTAAGCGAAATTATCATTCGAGTACGGATATCAATCTTGTCTGGGAGACGTGTTCAATTGAGAGGTAAACGCTTTTGTACTCTATAATGAGACCTTCACATCTTGAAATGCTTTTTACAGATACATAATAATAAATTACAGCCAAATTGTACTTGTGTTATATTAACCATTTAAAAAACGCTCTAAAGAATCGCTAATTTACAAGCGGAAAATTTAGCATTTTTACGACCTTTCTACCCTTTTGTTCTTGTAGTCAAGAATTTGACCTCGTAGTACGTCGATATAACTCGCACATCTGTCACTTTGCGAACTCAGACTTGCGTATTCAAAAGCCAGATCAAAACTTTTCTGTGGCTCCGAATGCTGGACGATGTATAACACCAACTCTAGGCAAGTAGAAACTGCTGAAATGCGAATGCTTAGATCGGTGTTTCTGAACCCTTTTGCTGCTCATAAATTTGCTTGACTGTTCTTTCTTTACTCATTCGATTCAGGCGCCCAAACCATCTCAGCACACCTTTCTTGATTTTATCGATAGTGCTCTATCAGCATCTCTCAGCCTTGCATTCCTTCCTTATTTCACTATTCGAACTATTTTTCACTATTATACATGGTTTTGCTGCACTGAGAGAACGCATTTCGACTGCATACAGCCTACTTTCATCCTGCTTTTGCCAGCTTCACGCTTCACTTCCATACATTAGGACTGGAAACATGACAATATTGTGTAAAAAATAGATAATCATTGGTATTCCTTACATTTCTAGCTATTTTATAATTATCGTTTTAATATTCTAGTTGTACGGTTATTGTTACGCTTCGTCGGATGCACACGCTTTACATTTCCTGCCATAAACATTTGATTTAGGTAAAACATACTAAAAACTGTCGCCCTTATGTTATATTCACTAGATAAATATTGATAAGAAATTTATTAATATTCTATTCTCATGTTTTTTTTTACCATTGTTTTATTTTCAGGGTTTCAAGGGTTTTCAAGAATTAATAAAGTTCGGACATTTGAATGAATGAGTGAAGATGGAATGGTAAAATAAAAATATTAGGCGAATGTACTTGGAAATATTGAAAGCTGTCCCACCGCATTCCAAGATCTGATGGAAGCATCTAGGCTTCCTGACAGACCTTCCCTTGCAAAGCATTTTTTTGTTTGTTTTATGAACTAAGTCGCGAAATTTATAGTAAATGTAAAACAAAATTGTATCCCGATTTAACTGTGAATTTACATTTAAAAGATTTAAATATCCCTGTTACTGTCAATCTATATAATACAAGTTTGTAAAACCACCACCACGAAGTGCCCCGGTGTAGGCAGTGAAAGGGATAGATAGTTAGTTAAAACATGAAGGTTTTTTCTCCATTTGAAAATATTTAGTATATTTAAAAAAATAATTAAACAATACCTTTTCTTCAAAATATAAAACACTTTCTGCCCTGTAGCGGGTAAATATTAAGTTAAAAATATGCCGCTTTTGCTGGGATAGTACATTTTCTGGGCATTCCGAAAACATGTCCAACTGAAAGTTGACGATTTTTGATATATGACGTTGTTGAAAGGAGTGAGCGATTTGCAGAAAACGCTCAGTCATCGCATTTCCCACTCAACTATTATTCGATACTCATTATATTACGGATCCCTTTCACAAGATTTACTTGGAAATAGGAGTAGAGGAAGACCGAGGAAAATTCGGCATGTTTAAGTATTTCAAATACTTGAAGGTGGTCAGGCCAGGAGTCGGATGACAGGAGAGGACATGCATTAATGTAGAAAAGGCGAAGATTTTTAGCAAAAACCGATTGGTGTGGTTTTATACACTCTATTCAGACACCATTTATTATATTGCATGAATTCACCCCTCTCTCGATATCTTTATCAATTTTTCCATCCAACATATGGTAAATTATTTTATTATAAAAAAATGACAAATTCATTTCTCCTGAACATTTGATGTTTTGGATTTAAAATTGTTTACCACGTACCTACCTATTTGTTTCTTAGTAAATACAGACAAGGTTCTATTAATACTTTGCGTGATTCGTATCATTAAATCACTTTTAATTAAAATAAACGAGTCAACGATATTCCCACTTAATACAAATTCAATTTCCATCTGTCCATATTCATGTTTTTTTTCATAGATGATTTTCTCAGAAATTGAATTCGGACACTTAGAATTGCATGAGGTAATCGTCCAGTGGTTTATTGGGTTATTATATTACATGTGTTACCTGCGTACCCAGGTACCCAGTGGTGGAAATTGCTCTCGAGTCTCGTCAAGGCGGGAAACTGGTCGACCTTCGACACATGTCCATCCTCTAACTAATATACCTGTCCATAGCTCCATTCGTGTCACGTATGTGTAAGAAAAAACAAACAATACCATCGCATTTTTAACACCTGCATCTTTGATGCGTCGAAAATATTCATTCCTTGTTTCTCGTAATTTCATGGAATTTCCGACGCACGTGATTATTTTTCGAAATGAAAACATCAAATCCTTTTAGGCGTTACTTTGATTTATTCCTTTTTTACTATTTTTTCACCAAAATGTTAGTAATTTTAGTATAAAGCCACTCGCCGAGATTTTTGTACACCGATTTCGAGATGTACCCGTCTCTTCGTCAGGACAATCTACTAAAATTACTAACATTTTTGTAAAAAAATAGTAAAAATAGTTCAAATGACTAACCGCAAAATAAATGCTTTTAATATACATATATATACATATTCATCGTTAATTTATATTTTACTATACAATATTGATACGAAAATATATATATTACACTACGAAGTCCTGGCTCCAACCGTAATGTGTGGAAGTGGAGCATGAAGTTGGTAAAAGAAGTATGAATCTAGACTGAATGCGGTCGAAATGCGATCTCTCAAACGAATGTGCTTTGATAGATGTTCGAATGGTGATATAAGGAAAAAAATGCAAAATTGAGATAAGCATTATCGATAAAATTATGGAAGGTGTGTTGAGATGGTATGGCCAAGTGAATCATTTGAGTGAAGAAATAACAGAGAAACAAATCTATGAAGCGACTGTAGTTGGAAATAGTCCAGAAGAAGACGAGGAAAAGATGGTATGATCAAGTATTTCAAATATTTTAAAGTGGTCAGTTCAGGAGTCGGGATAATCGGCGGGTATGTATGAGGAGTTGCATGAATGTAAGAAGCGAAGATTGTTTGCAAAGGCAGATTGGTGTGGCGTTTCAATCTCTCTGTCTACCCTTGTGTGAAGCGACGTGACGGTTACTTAGTCAGTATGTTGTGGTACCTGATTCGAGCAATTTTTCATTGCTAAAACATAATATGTAGATGTCCGTGACCAACTAATATGTAAATTGAGGTGACATTGACTTTAGTTATGTAGGCCTGGAAACTGATACAGGTAATTAATAGTTTATTGAGTCATTTCGCTTATTAGTAGCCTTCTACAACACTGAGATTTATCTTCACATTCTCTTTTACACACCTCTGCATCCCAGCTTGAATTTTAATGATCTTGAAGCTCGAAATTAGCAATTTTTACAAGATCATTTAAATACATCATCCCTTATTTTATCTTGGAAAATTTTCAAACAAGATGGACCCATTAAATGGTAGTCAAACCTCAGATGTGTGGACACACTCAAAATGTTGTTAAAAAATTACTGGTCAAATTATAAGCTACATAAAAAAAAACAGAATATCATGTTTTCAAGTATGTCAATTAATCCAATTTAATCCAGCTGGAACCTTGCATACACATAGAAAGTCTTAATAAAAGCTTTCCCTATTCCAACATAGATGGCTGTTGTGAACTTACATGTACTAGATCAAGAGTTTGATCAAAATACCTAGAAGTTTCAAAAAATGAGTAGTGTGGTTGTCAACCATGACTAGAATTGGTGAATGTTACACGTGTGTAAAGTGATCAGTTAACCGAGCCTATGACGTTCGTAAGCCCTGTAAATCCCCAGACTTCTTCATCTATGTTGAGATGTCAAAAATGTATAACCTTTTACAATCTAAGTGACTCATTTGGCTGTTTATTTACCTACTTAGCGATGCAAGAACATACCAAATCTGTTTTAATCCCGCTGAGCATTTGATATCAATATGGACTAAAAATCGCATTATTCATTCATGAATTCAATTCTGGCAATCACAGTATCCTGTATATTCAGTAGGCACCTCGTGAAAAAGATCGAGATAAAAACTGATTACAGTTTCTTCAAATAAGTTTTAACACTGGCACTTTTTATGAGTTTGTGTATAATTGGCATGAGAATAAAGCTGATCTCTTGTCTGTTCTATCCGTACAATCTCATAGCGCTGACTTGGCTAACTATTATTGACTTGGACATGTTAATACACGGGTACTGTTTATCTGTTCTCCAAATGTGACTATGCCTGGTCATACCAAATATGGAATAGCCTATTCGTGAATGGATTACGCAAGATTCAGTTATCGGATACTGTATGGGAAAAACTTGATCGCAAATTTCAATGTTCGTAGCTATATAACTGCAGCCGTTTGCATTGGAATTCGGGGTACAGTAGCAGATCGCTAATCCGAACGCTCCGTAATCCGAACGATGCCAGTTTAAAACATCTACCTTCTGAAGCCGTGAAAGCTTACAGCATAGCTAACTGGGCTGAAGAAGTCGTCCAAAACACTGAGGATTTGATTGTTTTTTAAACGAATGCTTGATTTAACAAAACACCAGTTAGTTTCGTTGATTCAAAATAAAATATCTTATTTATAAAAATAAAATAAAAAATGTTCATTCATTACCTATATAAAAACGTAAAATAAAAAAAAACTATTTCATAAATCGAAATTTCATTTTTCTCTCTCATTTTTCTCGACTCTCGGTAATCCGAACGATTCCCTGATCAGAACTACCCTCTGTACGATTTACGTTCGGATTAGCGAGCTGGCACTGTATTTGTTTTAAGTATATTGCAGCTATGAAGTCCGCCTTCATAGTATAATGATCAGCACGCTCGGCTACCGTACTGTAGGTAGGTCCTGGGTTCGATTCCCAGGAGGGTAGTCAAATAAATATGAGTGATTTTTCACTCTAATATTTATTTAACATTACCCTGGACTAGTACCTTTACTTCATGGCTGTAAATTTATTCGCTCATTTTCTAAATCTGTAAAAAAAAACACTTTTATGTTTGTCGCAGTTCATGTAAATTTATTCTCTCATTTTCATATTTCGGCTCATCAATAAAATTATCAGTGCACCGAGTCTTTCCTGCATTTCTCTCGTAATATAAGTAATCATCCGTGTCATAACTGTTCCCCAGACGGTTGTCCCGAAACGGTATTTCTGACATCCTGGATAGTCCGTTTCGTCGCACTCGCTTCCAGATTTGCTGCGCACATCCTGTCTTTCGAGTCTTTACCGAGTAAACATCACATCTACGGTCCTTTGAATTACTATTATTTATTATAATGTCCGCCTCCTTTTTGTCCGCCTCCGTAGTGTAATGGTCAGCACGCTCGGCTACCGTTCTGGAGGTCCCGGGTTCGATTCCCAAGGGGGGTAAAATAAATAAAAGTGATTTTTTTCACTGTCATATTTATTCAATATTACCCTGGACTGGTACCTGAAGCGGAGGGCTGATCACCTTTCCTTCATGTGTTAAACGATCAAGATAACACTGCGTTTATATGACGCAGTGCCCTATGCACCATTGGGGTGCGGATAAGGGTTTATATATATATATTATAATTTCTTTGTTAAACCACTTTTGAATGAGAAGCTTTGCGAAATCTTATCTTGTATCTTTAAAAAAAAAAAATGGTTCTACTTCGTAATAATTCGATCCAAATTTGTCATTTGTTCTTGTAGATCGCCATTATTTTATTTTTATTTTTATCTTATGTATTTTTACTATTTATTTATTCGTCTGACTCTGTATAACTTAGCGCGTTTAGCTACCGCGCAGAAGTTTTTAGGTTCGATTTCTAGTCTGAGGGGATAAATGAGTAATTTCACTCTTATAACATATTTATTCAATATCATTCTGGACTGGTACCTGAAGCGCATGACTAATCGCTTTTTTCATGTAATTATTCATCACGATAAGATTGCATCGATAATATGCACTATTGGGTGCCAACGAGGGGTAGAAGAAAAAACATTATGTAATAATATTAGGTAGTGTTAAAAAATACATCGTCTTTTAAAAAAATCATAAGTATGCGAAATTTCTTGGACAACTTCAATTCATGACATTGATTCAACTTTTCATCTTAACATTTTTCTTACACAATTTTGTACCCTTAGGAAGGGTCCTGCAAGAGTGTCCGAGAAGTTGACAGGAGAATACATATTTCTACATGGTTTGACTCTAAACAATGTTTTTTTTAATCATCATTACAGTTTTATAATCTTCAATTTAGATTACTAAATTGCATCTAGTACTTTATATGTGAATAATCTACGCTAATGCAAAACCATACACTGCATTTAAACTAAAAACCCACTGAGCTGCCTAAACGTTAAATTTTTTAATGATCCCTAAGAAATCAAAGACCTATTTTAAAACACCAATCACTTCCATATAATAATCCTTCTTTTATCATCTCGTCATTTCTTCTCATAAAAACTTACCTTGGACCAGTTTTAATAGCAAGCGAGCTGATCTCGCATCATTGCTCGAGATTTTTTTTACGATATATCTTTTTCTATTTTTGGTCGTTTTTTTCACTTTATAATACTTTGTAGTTGTAAGCAAAACGTGGGTAACTAAGTATTGCATTAAATTAATTATCATCATAATTATAATTATTATAATTATTAGTATTATTATTAAAATAATTATCATTAAAATAAGGGTAGGTAATGATTTGGTGCTCGTCACGCCTATAATCTGAATAAGAACTTTCATATCTTGTGTAAGAACTAACTTTGATTAAAGAAAACACTTCGTTTTTTACCACTTGAGTTTTATTATAGACTACATGTTTCAGAAGTTAAACTTCCATCATTCAGGTCAGTTTAACTTCTGAAACATGTAGTCTATAACAAAACTCAAGTAAAAAACGAAGTGTCTTTAATCATTGTAACATGTCTTACCACAAAGTTAATGCTGAAACAATAAATAAAAAAGAACTAACTTTCATTGTGTCTGCTGTTTTGAATTCTTTAATTCTCCGGGAACAATTACCGGTAATTGAGAATTATGTTAACACGCGTCTGGCATCCGACTGTCTCTTTCAACACTGTCTCTCCTGCCTCCTGATAAGTGTATGCAGTATCCACACCGATTTAATTTTAATTTAATGAATTCACCTTCCTACACGGTGGCTGGCATCTGACTGGGTGTTTCGTCACATCCGGACAGGAGTTGCGTTCCTTTATGGTGTCGCTCTATTCTGGTCGGTTCCGTTCCGGTTTGTTTGGCTCAGCAGCCGGTACTTGGAGGTACTTCCCGCCTCACTTTGTGCGTTGCTTTTGTTTTTGTCATTGCCATACAGCGACAAGTCGTCCGTATGATCTCATACCACGATCTTGAGCCGTCGATCTCCTGTGAGGTTTATTTATTTTTAATTTTAGTTTTACTTGTTAAATACCACTATTTCTGAAAATCCACTGTGACACGTGTTTCGATGCATTCCGCATCATTTTCAAACACCGTTTGCAAAAAATGATGCGGAATGCATCGAAACACGTGTCACAGTAGATTTTAGTAGATTAGAAGAAATAAAGAGGTAAAGTAAAACTTAAATTAAAAATGTATTGATTTTACCACAGAGTGACTGCCATATCAAATGATAAAAATATTTTTTAAAGTATCTTTATTTCGCTGTGAAATGAACAAAGTTTCCTATTTGTATTTTCTAATTTTCATTATCTCTCTGACGAAAGTGCGTTAAGAATACGTATGATAGTTGTTGGAATGGACAGCGGCGCCGACGTGCACAGAGAATTAATTAGGGTAGGCAGTGGAGGTAGGTAGTAAGGTAAGCTGGTACTACTAAGTAAGGTAGGGTAGGTACTGGTTGCGTTTTTATATGTCACGCGGGTAAGTTAGGGTAGGCACTGCTTTTATGCCTATATGAAAGGTCGCCCCTGCGAATGGTGATATAAGGGAAGAATGCAAGACTGAGATAAGCATTATCGATAAAATTTATAAAGGTGTTTTGAGATTGTTTTGGCATGGTAATCGAATAAGTGAATAAAGAACAGTAAAACAAATTTACAAGGTAAACGTTAATCGAAATAGAAGCAAAAGAAGACCGAGGAAAACTGGGCATGATCAAGTGTTTCGAATACTTGGGCGTGGTCAGGTCAGAAGACGGTATAATCAGCGGGTATGTATGAAGAGATACATGAAGGAGGAAGAGGCTAAGATTGTTTGGCATGACAAACTGGCGTAGCGTTTTCTCTCTGCTTACCCCTGAGGAAAATTCCAGGGTGATGTGTAGTAAATATGTTGTATGAGTAAAAATCACTTAACCAGTCCGGTATGGACGTTAATGAACGTCGAAGTCCGTCTGTCAGTTAGTATGATGTAACCTGTATAGCAATGACGTCTGTGGATATTTTTGTGTAATTTTGTCATGATTGAAAAATATTTCTAATAGGTGTTTTTTTTAAATATATTAACACAATTTCTGTCTTCATAATACATCGATTAAATGAAGAAAAAAAAAAAATCATGTAAAAAAAACCCATTCCCCAGAGAAAGTCGGACATCAATTTTTGTACTCCCGGAAAGGTTAATTATTCACCCCCACTAGTAATTGAAGCAGAATAATACCGAAGAAAACTAGGCATGATCAAGTATTTTGGATACCATATACGAGTTCATATATGTATAAAGAAAATAATCCATGTGAGAGCTAGGTGATTCAATGAATTATTAGATAGTTAATATTTGAATAGATGTGTGTTAAATTAATTTCCAGCTAATCAACGCATAATTGTGTGTAATCTAGAATGATGTGAATAAAAAATAAACATCGATACACACCTACTGCTACAAAAATATCGCCGTACAATGCCCCTCGAAGTGAAACGAAAAACACGCAGCTGTTCAAATACTACAATGTTATTGAGTAAGTCCGGAGTAAACACAAAACATGCTAATTTATGGTGTAGAATTTAAATTGTGTGAGAAAAATATTATATGTACGCGGAGTTTTGATAGTGCCGCCTTACTGTGTCTAAAAAAATAATCGAATAATGGCAATAAACTGCTCAAACTCGGCAAAAACGAGGCATAATAAACTAAAGAAACCTATATTTTGTAAATGTAATTATTTTATTGTAAAACCTTTAAAGGTACTGTAAACTGTTATTGTATCTATTGTATGTAATGTTTATAATCTAATAATAAAAAAATAAAACAAATAATAATAAAATAAATAAATTGTATTAACATGTAAGTATTTCGGCTCAACACAGGCCATGCCTAAAGAGCCGTTATTACGTATAGTAAAAAAATGTATGTAACCGTGAAATAAAATAAAAAATAAAAAAATTAAAATAAAATATATTAAAAGCATTGTTAACTTTGTGGTATGGTAATATAACACTCTCCCTATTATTCATCGTTCATTAACGATGATATGTAGAAGAAACTTACTCGCATGTTTAAAGCCTTAAGTAAAATCCTTAATACAAAATAATTAGTAAAAAAATCTATGTCTTCATTTGCTTAGTGATTTCTCACTCTAATATTTATCAATATTATTACCCAGGACTGGTTCTTGGAGCGGAGAGCTGATCACCTTTCCTTCATGTGCTAACGATAAAGATAACACTGAGTTTATATGATGCAGTGCCCTATGCGCCATCGGGTGCTGACAAGGGTTTGAAGGCGGTATATATTAGTGTATTCTGCAAAATGAGATTTTAAGTTGAGGTGGTACGAGTAACACATTTATTAGTGTTATTGTTGCCAAAAAAATCAAAAATGATAATATGTCGGTACTACTTAAAATACCGAGACGGACTCCGATAGAGAAAATATAATATATAACAAATTACAACTTATGAATGTCGAACAAATATACGCTCAAACAATCCTAACATATGCATTTAAGAATTACTCTCGCATAACACAAGAAAGCATCTCCCAGCAAAGCACACAAATCATAATTAACACACTTTATGGAAACGTACGAGTACATAGAACTACAAGACCAAAGCACAAAAACACACATAAAAACCTAACACATACCTCTTTTGGTAAAAAAAATTTGATTATTTATTATTTGACTCCTGGCCCGACCACTTTCAAGTATTTGAAGTACTTGATCGCGAGTGTTTTTGCCTGGAATTTTCACTCATGAATTACATGAAATTATAGTAACTTTAAACATAAAGAGTAAATCCACTCAGGCTATGAAACTTATAAAGTTGAAGCCCGAGTAGGGACATGATAAACGGTGTTGCATAAGCCGTAGCTAGATATCAGAGTCACTTAGGTAGGTAATTAAAAATAATAATAAAAAATCTCGCTAAGTTTTCCTCGGTCTTTCTGCTTCTGTTTCTAACTACATTCTACATGAGATATGCTCACTTCACTTCTAGGTTTGTTTTAAAAATAATTCAATTGGATTCATTTTCAAACCCGCATCCACACCCGATGGTGCATAGGGCACAGCATAATATATATATATATATATATATATATATATATATATATATATATATATACGCAGTTTTGTCTTGATCGTTAACACATGAAGGAAAGGTGATCAGCCCTCCACTTAAAAAAAATATAAAACAAAAAAATTAATAATTAAATCTGTGATTTTAATAAATGGGTCGCTTTTTGATTGCTTTATGTTTTTAGAGCGCCAAAGAAATTTATATCCGTCTAAATAAGAGAAGGTTGGTAATAACCTTGAAATACTTATAATTTATTATCAAATTTAGATGTTTTATATCGTGGCTTCCAAGATATAACTCTATTCGCTGACATCTTCATTTCAATTGTTAACGGCCGTGATAAATCTTACACTATCAATTATTATCTTTTTTGGAAATCTAACAATATAGTATGTAACATATGTGTTATTACGCCAGTACTAATCGTCCGCCTGTCTTAAATCGTGCCTTGGGCCTATTTCTACACTGCTCTCGTCTATTTTTCATTCCTAAGCTCAATCTTCACACACTCGTTAATGTCCACAGACTCGTTATAGGACCAACATTGACAGTATGAGATTGGTGCTATTATTTTAACTGTGTAGGCGTATTTGGGCAGGCTAAGTACAATTCAATTACGCGTCGCAAAATAACATTGTCTTACAAAAGATTTGACGTTATTTTATGTAAACTTGGCATAATCAAATTTCAAATACAGTAAAATCTCGATATGATGACTAATTGAGGGGAGAGGGTGTCCGTTTAAGCCGAAAGTTCGTTGTATAAAAACAGGTATAAAACAGATTATTTTTTTTTTATTTAAATATGATCACTGTGTTAAGATATCGCTCACTCCTTTCAAGAACGTCATAAATCAAAAAACATGATTTTCAGGAGAAAGGTATATAAATATAAAGCCACTTATTGAACTTTTTACTGTGCAACAGATCTTTTTAGGTAAAACCTGAAGGTGTTTTCTTCATTAGAAAAATATGTAGTTTACTTAAAAAAATAATTAAACAATACCTTTTCTTCAAAATGCAAAAACAACATTTTCTGTCCTGTAGCGGGTAAATATCAAGTTAAATATATGCCGCTTTTGCTGGGATATAGTACATTTTCTGGGCATTCCAAAACATGCACAACTGAAAATTGGCTATTTTTAATTCATGACGTTCTTGAAAGGAGTGAGCGATATAAACAATACAAAAAAAAAACGAAAAAAAATTCTGTCTTCGGACACGTCGTGAAGTAACGTTGCTGTTTGATATCGACGCGCTTTCGTTCGGTAATCCTTTCTAAAATTAGTAAAATGCGTATAATATATTTAAACTTCGTTATCTGGGACACACAAGGTGGCTTGGTGAGTCTCTGCAATTTTTGTTTTAATTTGTTTTTTCAATTCAATTCAATCCCTTATCCGCACCCCAATGGTGCATAGGGCACTGCATTATATAAACACAGTGTTATCTTGATCGTTAACACGAAGGAAAGGTGATCAGCCGTCCGCTTCAGGTACCAGTCCAGGGTACTATTGAATAAATATTAGAGTGGAAAAATCACTCATATTTATTTGACCCCCCCTGGGAATCGAACCCGGGACCTCCAGAACGGTAGCCGAGCGTGCTGACCATAACACCACGGAGGCGGACAAAATATGTTTAAAATTGTTATTTAAATATATGTTTACAATTTATGTTAGTAAAAAAGTCAATAAATGTTATTAGATCGTCCAAATGTGATCTAACCACTGATAACTTTATGCAGTGTTGTTGTTGCTTTTGTGCAGTCTGTGAGAAGAACGGCATTGTGTCTCAAATTCTAAAAAAAATTGCCCGCTAAAAAATTTTTACTTACGCCGACACTTAAATTTAACCATGTATAATAAAGACATGCCTTTTTTTTTAAAAATCATTTGACCAGATTTTTGTCCGTTATATCCGAAGATCGTTTAATAGAGTCCGTCATATCGAGCTTTTACTGTACTTGCATCCCAGCAAAATAGCAGACAAAAATAGATAACAGAAATTACCCGTTTATTCCCACACAAGCTATTCTTCAGATCAATCCGCTATTCTTGTTACATAACAAAATACAATGCGATACGCTCAGGTCGCCACTGTGGAATAGGGTGCAATTATACAATCACCATTTGCCCAGTCCTTGTGCGTTAAACCCTCCCCTCTACGGATGATCACCTATCTCAGGCACCTGACTGGTCGCTAATTCAGCCGTGACTGGCAGCCAGCCAAATTGCGTACAAGTTTGACGGTTAGCGAGAACCAAACTTGACCGTGGCAGGTTAAATGATCGGGTTTTTTGTCCGTTAGTTTGTTTTTCTCGTGTTTGATTCGATCCGCTGGCGGTCCGATTAAATATCTCGGTGTCGGCGAAAATTGACGCCACCGGTATTTTTATTGGCTACGAATCTCGGTATTACTTACACAATTAAAGATTACATCTAATGTTTTACGTCATCTAATAAGAGCTGTCGGCGAAAATTTACGCCACCGGTATTTTTATTGGCCACGAATCTACGTATTACTTACTTACACATTCAAAGATCGCTTTTAATGTTATACGTCATCATATAAAAGTTTTCGTCTGTTAAGTAATTGAGCGTAACCTCTTCAGGAGTTTTGCTTTTCAAATATAATTTTCTATTTGCGATTTATGCCCGGTGGGATTTTTATATTAAAATGAGCAATATTATGAATTGGACATGTTAAAAACATACAACATTTTGAGTGTGTCCAAATACTTGTTCACAAATCTGGATTATCTCCAATTATAGGAGTTATTTTTATCTGTTAAACATTTCTCATGGCGGACAACGTGCTTCTTGACATTCTCACTTAGCAGCTTCTAAGTTTTCAATTGTATTTTCAATGCTTCTCAAGTATTATGAAATTAAATATATTAGAAATGTGTACTTTCTATTTTCTTTCTTTTCTATATGTCCAGACTGAACAACTGCAATGCGTGGCCGGGTACAACTAGTTCTAGATAATAATAATAATAATATATTTAAAAAATACATAAAAAAAAAAACTGGTAGTCAGATATACTGCGAGTATTAATTATAATAATAAACGTATAATTTAAAAAGGGAAAACAATTTTATCATACTGTGCAGTAATTTTTTTTACAAACGGTTTTTCAAAATACACAAAATGAAGAGTGGTTTGCAGGTTATAGCTCGATCAATATTTTTTCATGTTGGGTTATTTTTGTTAGGGTTGTCGCATGTTCGGTTTAATTACGACTTTTTTATGACTGCTGTTTTTTATTTTCTCATATATATATAACTATTATTTTCCCTAACCCCTGTTGAAAGAATGTCTAGCCTAACCTACCCCTCGTTAAAACAATGTCACGTCTTGTTATTGAATATTCAATAGTGTAAGAACACTTTGCCATTGTAACCTTTCTAAATATTTAAAGGCATTGCGTGCTCTTAACCCATAATTTACGATGTTTCACATTTCCAATTATGCTAACGATTTTAAATGGTAGTTTGGTACAAGTGTACAATTTTCCACGAATATGAACTGCACTTCCTCCATACATTATGGCCACCGATTTTTATTTGTTTTAACTAAGTAACTAACTAACTAACCATCACGCCGCTTCCCCGCAGGGGTAGGCAGAGAGAATCGAACGCCACACCACTCTGTCTTTGCAAACATTCTTTGCCTCTTCTACATTCATGCATCTCCTCATACATACCCGACGATTATTACGACTCCTGACTTTATTTGTTTTGTTATATTTTATTTGAGATTTTTCCACATCAGTTACAGCAAGTTGTCTGTTTCGATTAAAAATTCCACATTTGTTCCTATATTTGTAAAAATTACTGAAAGAGTGATCAAGGAAGGAAAATGGGAATGGGGAAATATCAAAGCTCAGGTCAAAGACAAATTGCACGAAACGAAGGATACACTTCGATATCAATGGCGACTGGCATTGTTAAATGATCTCAGCGCTATCAATGTCCAGTGAAACATATCTTCCTTTAAACCCTTATTCGAACCCTAATGGTGCATAAGGCACTGCATAGTATAAACGCAATGCTATCTTGATCGTTAAAACATTAAAGAAAGGTGATCAGCCCTCCTCTCTGGGTACCTGTCCAGGGTTATATTGAATAAATACGTATTCGGGTAATATTGAATAAATATCAGAGTGAAAAAATCATTTATATTTATTTGACTCTCCCATGGAAGTCGAACCCGGGACCTCCAGTACGATAGCCGAGCGTGCTGACCATTACGCTACGGAGGCGGACAAATTCTTTGAATTTTTATATGCAAAGGAATAAAAAAAAATTACCAGTGTATTTTTAAGTTCAATGGCTCTTTAGGTGATAATTCACGAAAAAGGCGAGTGACAAATCTTTCATTATTATTTTATTATCCTCCTTGGTGGCTGATCGGTGATACCAGGTAGATGAACTCGTTCTTGCATCCAGTTCATCTGTAGTATTGTCATCAACCTTGCGAATCAATCGATCACCGTTATATCGGACTGATTCTCATTGATCGCTTGATCAAGTATGCCACTCTCGATCATGAAATCTACAAGATTACATACTGAAAACCGGTACCCACTACATCTGTACATAACTTCAATTCAAATCAATTAGTCCGTAAAATTGATAATGATTCATTTTCCTTTGCAAGTACCATTTGATATATTTTTTAATTGAATAAGATTACGCAGTTTAGATTTTAGTGTGTCCAAATACTTCTTCACAAATCTAGGTTTCTCCACTTGGCAGTTATTTTTACATTTTGACGTCTTAGCATAGATGAAGAAGAATATGGAAGTCTTGGCATTTACAGGGATTATGACGTGTTATGATAGGTCGTACGCTGGTTTAAATGATGACTTATAAACGTGTAACATTCACCATTCTACCCATGATTGATAATCACACTACCCAAATGTTTGGAGCTCATAGACCCTTTGAATTATATGCGAGATCTTTACCGAATTATTTTACATATTGGGAGGCGCTTTAAAACATGATTTAAAAGGGTCTCTGCTTAAAAAAATGCTCACTCAGATCAACCACATATCCTCCCGCGAGCTCGCACGTGAAACGACGTATGAATAATAATATACATATTTGATATTTTATTTATTGTTTCGGCATTAACTTTGTGGTAAGACATGTTACAATGATTAAAGAAATCACTTGTTTTTTACCACTTGAGTTTTATTATAGACTACATGTTTCAGAAGTTAAACTTCCATTATTCAGGTCTGTGCTTTTTTTGTATTTTTTTATATATTTTTTTTATATTTCATATTTTAGTTATTATACAGACCTGAATGATGGAAGTTTAACTTCTGAAACATGTAGTCTATAATAAAACTCAAGTAGTAAAAAACAAGTGTTTTCTTTAGTCATTGTTACATATTTGATAACCAAAAATGTTACACGTATATAAAGTGATCACTTAAACCAACCTTTGACTAGTCGTAATCCCTGTATATACCCATATTTAAATCTTTTTCGTCATCCATATTGAGATGCCTCCTGCGATGTCGATTCCCAGCTTTCAATGCATCTCTCTGGTAGTCTGCCCGGGAATCGTCTACTCTGGTGTTGACCGTGCAATGCAATGTTAGGGAGTCTTGATGGTTCCATTCTCCTCATACCATTGATGTTTTCGTTGACTTCCCCTTCTAACGACATATTTGATCTCACATATCGCTCGCTCCTTTCAAGAACGTCATGAATAAAAAAACTTGATTTTTCAGGAGAACGTTTTTAAAGTTTAAAAATATAACACAATGTATTAAAAATAAATATCAAGCCACTTATAGAACTTTTTACTGTGCAACAGATCTTTTTAGGTAAAACCTGAAGGTTTTTTTTCCATTTGAAAAATATTTAGTATATTTGAAAAAAATAATTAAACAATACCATTTCTTCAAAATGCAAAAACAACATTTTCTGCCCTGTAGCGGGTAAATATTTAGTTAAAAATATGCCTCTTTTGCTGGGATATAGTACATTTTCTGGGCATCTCGAAAACATGCACAGCTGAAAATTGACGATTTTTAATATATGACGTTGTTGAAAGGAGTGAGCGATATGTTTTACACAGTCCAATTTCCTTTTTTTTGGTAACACGTCAACCCAGTGCGTTACTCAACTCTGCCCTCATTAGAGCAATAGCTAATAACACGGTCCGCAATCGTATAATTACTGTGGGATGATCCTATTCAGTTACCTCTCGCCTTGCTCGTGAGATCATTGGCGACACCTCTCTATGGCGGCCCACCACATCTCTCCATCATACGTTCGGCAAGTCCATCTTTGGCTGAGCGTTGTGATAAATCTCGCCTGATCCCGATGTTCTCAGAAAAAGGACGAATTCTCAGTTTGAGTCCTCGGCGTTAAATTAAGTTTCGTAACTGCGCTCATTACGCCTTGTATGGTCTGTTCATATTTCGCGGAACTCCTTCATAATAATCATAAGGCTATTTTTTACAGCCAAAGTCATCGTTTTTCGTAAGCAAACACATTTTTTCATTAATTGATTCGGCAGTCACTTTGTGGTAAAATCTATCTATTTTTAAATTAAGTTTTACTTTGTAAATACCACTATTTCTTAAAATCAACTGTGACACGTGTTTCGATGCATTCCGCATCATTTTCATACGGCGTTTGAAAATGATGCGGAATGCATCGAAACACGTGTCACAGTAGATTTCAAGAAATACTGGTATTTACTTAGTAAAACTTAAATAAAAAATAAACACATTTTTATTTTCTGATGTCATTGATTTTCATAAGCAAACACTGTCATAGCTGATTACCTCATATAGCATACTTCTTCAAACCCTCATCCGCACCCGATGGTGCATAAGGCACTGCATCATATAAACGCAGTTATCTTGATTGTTCACACACGAACGAAAAGTTATCAGCCCTCCGCTTCAGATGCCAGTCCAGGGTTATATTAAATAAATATTAAAGTGATAAAATCACTTGTACTATTTGACCCTCCTTCCCCTGGGAAACGAAACCGGGACCTCCAGTACGGTAGCAGAGCGGACAACACGACTCACATATTATTATCAATCAAAGCCTAACTGAGAAAGCTAAACGGATAGAGTCAACCAATCCCAATGTAGGAATGTGAAGCACGGAGTTGGCAAAAGAATAATGAAAGTCGACTGAATGCATTTGAGACGCGATCTCTCAGACGAATGTGCATTTAAACTGTAACCGGCGTGGGTTACGTGCGATGACTCTCAAAAATGTACACGCCTGGCCTTCTTCGGAATCTCCCAACTATGCCACCGTTGTAAGGGGTGACGTTCCAGACGGCCCCGCCGTACCGAGTTACCGAGTAAGCTGGATACGGACGGAGGTGAATGGATGTATGAGCCGGGAAGAGCGGCACTGGACCGACAAGTCAACCTCAATAGCCCTGATAAGGGCTTTCCGAAACTGGTCCGTGAATCGGTATAATGAGGCGAAGCGGTCCAGGCTGGCGGCGCGGCGAGTCGTCCAAGGAGCGGGAGCGGAGAAATGAAACACAGGTTTCAACAGTCACACCAGAACTGGTTTATTACCAAAAAATGCGCCCTCTATATACCCGGCCGTGATCGCGTACCGCCCGACAGTGGGAAAGTACAGCCAATCAGCGGCCGGGGGAGAGAGACAGCCATATCTCTGTCTCTCTCTAATGGGCACCGGACGGGCTACACTTTCATACCGTACCGGTGCCGTTCCAACAGTTCGTTATTACATTACAATTTACAAGTTTATTTTATCAGTAATCTATTTATACAACTTAACATCTAGGCGCATTTAATATTAACATTGTCTTATTCTTTCTTACATCTAATACATTCTGTAAATACATGAGAAATCGGTAGAATCCATAGAGGCCCTTCTTCGGGTCGCATTCCGACGGGCGACCGTTTCGCTCGCCGCCAGGCGCCTGGAATTCTTTTTCAGGGCCGCCGTACGGGGTGTGCGATCCGTCCGTAACACTCCCCCCGTGCAGCTAGTCTGCACCTAAATTCTCGGGGACGGGTCGCGCGCCTTCTCTTCTTATTACCGCGATCTTTGCGGCCGGCCTGGTGTAGACCCCCCTAGGGGTCTTTACCTCCACGACTCGTACTTGGCCGTCTGCTGCTTGGTCGGCTCGGGTCACTATTCCCCGCGGCCAACAGTTCCTCGGCAGGTTCGGGTCGACAATTACGACCATGTCGTCCTTCTGGATCGGAGGCGCGGGATCGCGCCATTTCTTCCGTTGGGCCAACGTTGGGAGATATTCCCGCAGCCAGCGCCGCCAGAACATATCCGCGGATCTCTGGGCGATCCGCCACTGTTTGCGAAGGCAGGCTCCTTCGTCGTCTTCGTCGTAATGCGCCAGCGTGGGGTGCGCATTAGCGGTTCCGATGAGCAGGTGGTTCGGGGTGAGGGGTATAGCTTCCTCGGGCTGCAGAGTCACCTGTGTAAGTGGACGGTTGTTAACTGAATACTCTGCCTCGGCCAGTATCGTTTTCAGGGTCTCCTCCTTCGGAGCCTGTTCGTTTAAAGTCGCCTTGAGAGCTCGTTTTACCGACCTAACGAGCCTCTCCCATGCCCCACCCATGTGTGGGGAAGATGGCGGTATGTATTCCCATCTTATGTTCCGAATTGTCAGCTCCGCCAACAATTTTCCATCCTTCCGTAGTTCCGTCACGGCGTCGCGCATCTCTTTGTCGGCGCCGTGGAAATTGGTCCCGTTGTCGGAGTACAGGGCGATGGGGCACCCTCTCCGGGAAATCATCCGCCTCACTGCCATTATCGTGGAGTCCGCTTGCAGTGAGGACGCGAGTTCTAGGTGGATGGCGCGTGTAACCATACACGTAAAAAGAACGCCATAACGTTTTTCCCGTCTTCGGCCGACAGTCACGGCTATCGGCCCGAAGAAATCTACTCCGCAGTGCGCAAAGGGCGGTGCGCCGTACGCAAGCCGGGATGCGGGCAACTGTCCCATCAGTGGGATCCTTGGTCTGCTCCGAGCTGTCTCACATGTCTGACATTCCCGTGATATTTTCTTAGCGGCGTCCCTCAGCCGCAGGATATGATACTTCGTTCGTAGGTCTGCTACAGTTCTTTCTGTTCCTGGATGTCCACCTTTCTTGTGGACATGTTCAATCAATAGCCGCACATATCGGCATGCTCCGTCGAGGACGGGTGGGGCAGTGAGGCCTGCCGCGAATTCGGACGCGGCCTTAAGGCGTGTACCCATTCGTATTATTCCATTGCTGTCCAAGTACGGCGTCGCGGCGTACAGACGGCTTCCGGGCGGGCTTCCCTTTCCCTCCCGCAGCATTTGCAGCTCGTCTTGAAATGAGCTTTCTTGTGACTTCCTAATCCACATGTTTTCAGCGTCCTGCATCTCCGCGGCGCGCAACTCAAACCCCCCTCCGGGTTGTCCTGTGACCGAGTGCCGCCGGCATCTGGAGATGAATCGTAGTACCCAGGCGGTCGTGCGCACCAGCCGGGTCCAGGAGGAGAACCGCTCCACCTGCGGGAGGGCCTCCTCGTTCCTTGTGTGTCCGACAAACTGTCGAACCGGTTTTTCTTCGAGCGCTTCTGCGCTTGGTCTCGTTCGCCCAACTTTCTCTGTGGGCCATTCTGTCTCTTCCTCCCTCAAGAAACGCGGGCCCCCAAACCACAGTCCGTCTCTTGAGAGGTCAGGGGTCCCCTTGTCGCGGGTTCCAATGTCCGCCGGGTTTTCCTTTGTGGGGACCCATTTCCATTCTTCACGCGTGGTCAACTCATCGATCTCTCCCAATCGATTGGCCACGAACGTTGCATATTTCAAAGGATCATTGCGTATCCAACACAGCACCGTGCTGGAGTCCGTCCAGTAGATCGTTCTTACTATCCTCGCCTGACTCTCCCTTTTGATGGTGGCAGCCATCCGTGCCGCCATCAGTGCCGCCTGTAGCTCTAGGCGCGGTATGGAGAGCGGCTTCAGGGGGGCCACTTTCGATTTGGCCATCACGAACGCCGCGTCGCCGGCGTTCACAAAGTAGGCTATCGCACAACAAGCCTGTTCAGATGCGTCGCAGAAGATGTGCAGCGTCACGAGTCGCCCTTTAGACTGTAGCACACATCTTGGTATTCTGCATTCGTTGTTCTCCATCAGCCGGCGCCACTCTGACCATCTCTCAGAGTGCTCCGGCAACAGCGTCTCATCCCAGCCCGTCTTTGATCGCCAGACGGCCTGTAGGATAATTTTTGACCGCACGGTGAGGCACGTAATAAAGCCGACCGGGTCAAAAATACTCATCGTCGCGCTCAGCATTTGGCGCTTGGTGGGGTTCTCGGGGATCGAGGCCATCTCGGTCCCATATTCGAAGAGAAACGTGTCGCTCCTGGGGTTCCACATTAAACCCAGGACTCTTTCCGTTGTATTTGCTTCTCCTATTCTGATGGCATTTTCCGCCTTTTCCTTTTCCGCAATGCCTTTCAGGACTCCTGGCTTATTAGACGCCCACCTCGTGAGCTCAAAGCCTCCCCTTAGGAGCACCTGCCTCAGGCCATGTATGAGGGATGCGGCCGCTTCTTCGCTGTCGGTCGCATCCAAATAGTCATCCATATACATTCGTCCTTGTATGGCCGCCGCGGCGGCCGGAAATTCGTGTGCGTACGTTTGGGCGACCTTGTCGCGGACAAACTGGGCACTACTGGGCGAGCATTTCGCGCCGAACATCATCGATGTCAACATGTACGTTTCGGGTTCATCCCGGCTATTCGTTCGCCACAGGAACCTTTGCGATGGCTGGTCAGCTTCATTGATCCTAATTCGCAGAAACATCTCCTTGATGTCTGCGGCTACCGCCACGGCCCCTTCCCTGAATCGAAGGAGGTTCCCCAACAGCGAGGACAGGAGGTCTGGTCCTGTCAGTAAGTGGTCATTCAATGACGTCCCCCGGTGCTGGGCGGCAGCGTCAAATACCACTCTTATCTTACCCGGCTTGTTCGGGTTACTCACAGCGAAGTGAGGTAAATACCACTCCCTCGGGTGGTGCACATTCTCTTCTGCGGGGTCGAGCTTCACAGCATATCCTTTTCCAATATATTCACTTATCTTGGCCTTGTAAGCCGCTGCCAATGCCGCGTCACGTCCTAGCTTCCTTTCTAGAGAGTGAAGCCTGTTCAAGGCTGCCTGGCGATTGCACGGCAGTACGTCTCCGTCCCGAGCCCATAATAGCCCGGTCTCCCATTGGCCTGACGGGAGCTGTCTTGTAGTATTCTTCAAGAGTTCCAATGCGCGCTTATCGGTTGCGCGATTCCTTTCGGCGGTGGAGACGCCCAATGACTCCACGGCGAAGTTTCTCTTCAATAGCTCGTCCAACCCTTGCTCGACCCGGTTGTTTGGCAGATTGAAGTTGGGGTGTACGGTACCCCCGTACGTTACTGGCCCCAGTGTGGTCACTATGGTCAGCTGACCATCCTCCCGAAGCACTGGAGTGTCGATCGGGAACATGAGAGACGCGTTATCGAGGCCGATCAGCATCTGCGGTCTGATGACGCGAGCTCCAGTCCGCGCGGGCGCGCCACTTTTGTGTACAAGGTCCAAGTCCTTGATGGTCCTCGCCCCGATCTCGAATTCCCCGTTGTGATCACTTATCAAGGTCACCGTTACACGCTGCGACCTGTGTGTGTTGCTTTGTCCAGTCGCACCTTTTATCGTCAGATTCCTTGCTATCCCCGTAGCACCTATCGCGCGGGCGACACCCTCCTCGAGGAGGGTCACAGACGCAGCCTCGTCCAACAAGGCGAACACTTTTGCGGTCCCCCGCGGTCCCTTCAAAGTAACCGGCAGCACTTTGAATGTGACCGGGACCTCACAGTCATTTGCCCACAGCACCTGCGCATTGTCCACAACTTCCTCACTTTTCACGGCTTCCGCGGCACCATCCGTGCGGTAGTGCAGGATTCTATTGTGGTGTCTCCGGCAGATTTCACACTTTCTTGCTTCACACTCGGGCACCCTGTGCCCTGATTCCAAACACTGGAAACACAGTTTGGACAGCCGCACAAATTCCCAGCGGTCGTCCACGGTCTTCTTCTCGAACCGTTTGCATCGGCGTAAGTTATGCCCGCTGGCCTTACAAAATACGCATTCCTTGTCACTCGTCGTGTCGCGCGTCGCAAACACGTGACTCCTTGGCTCGACGCGTCGAGCGTTCTCGCGGCGGGCGGGCTCGGCGCACTTGTCGCGCTGACCCGCGCGCTCCTTGTCTCTGTTCCTCGCCACCATTCTGAACAGACCTCCGTGGCGCGTGATGCCGGCGGTGATCTCGTCAAGCCAAGCGGCGAGATCGTAGATACTGCTCCTCGTCTCGCGGCGGCGATCGCGGAACCAATCCCACCGGAGTTGCGTCGGCATCTTGGCAACCATCTCCGCTAGCAGCTGCGGGTTGTCGAGATAGCAAGCGTCCATCCCGTCCACGGTGGTGATGACGTTGCGTATCGAAACCGCAAAATCCACGACTGCTTCATCCGCGGGGTGGTCGGCGAGACTCGGCATCCTCCGGGCGTCTTCCAGTATCTGCGCGATGATGAGTGTCGGGCTGCCGAAGGCGTCCTCCAGCGTCCGCAATATTTCCGACACGTTGCGCGGATACAGTAGCAGGCCTGCTACCATGTGACGCGCACGCCCTTCCAGTGCGCGCGCCAATCTTCCGATGTTGTCAGCGTCCCCTATCCCCCATCTCTCAGTAGATTGGAGATATGCCGCGTTGAAGCGGCGCCATTCCCTCGGGTCTCCGCTGAACTTGGGCAACTCCGGCGGCTGCCCCGACCATCGAAAGTAGTCCCCGCCTCGGGGTGAGGGTTCCGCGTAGATTGCTCTTCCGTCATCTCTGCGGTGCCGTTCGTCCGGTCGAGCTCCGTCGACCCATTCGCGTACCGGGTAGCGATCGCGTTCGTCCGGTGCGCGCCAACGCAAGCCAGAGGTTTCCATACGCCTCGGCTCCGCGTTGCCAGTAGGCGCCGGGCCATGTCCCCCGGGCGCTTCTCCTCTGTGGCCGGTCAGTTCGTCCCGCGATTCCCCAGCGAATCGCGTAGGTTCCGGATCCAACACCGGAACCGGTAGAGCTGCGGCCGATGTCCTGAATCCCGTTCTGGGCTGATTGGCGGCGTCGTCCTGCCGCGTTCGTAGGTGGGTGGATTGTTCGACACCCGGTCGTGACTCCTCCATGAGTCTTTCCGTGCGGGGCGCCGAAACTGTGACGCCACCCGCGATAGCCTCCCCCCCTGGGGGGCTTACGTTAGCTGCTGTCCACTGTGACAGGAGCTCACGGAGTTGCTGGAACTGCCTCTCGCTGCTAGCGGCTAGCTCCGCCATCTGGCGGCGCAAGTCGCTACTCGCATCAGTTCGGACTGAACTGACCGAGTCCCGACCCTCCTCACGGCGCTGCTCTTCGGGCTCCATGGCGACGTTGCGTCCCGACCTCAGGGATGCAGGCATCGTAGCTGGAGACTGCGTTGAAGGATCCGGCTCGAAGGACCAAAATGTAACCGGCGTGGGTTACGTGCGATGACTCTCAAAAATGTACACGCCTGGCCTTCTTCGGAATCTCCCAACTATGCCACCGTTGTAAGGGGTGACGTTCCAGACGGCCCCGCCGTACCGAGTTACCGAGTAAGCTGGATACGGACGGAGGTGAATGGATGTATGAGCCGGGAAGAGCGGCACTGGACCGACAAGTCAACCTCAATAGCCCTGATAAGGGCTTTCCGAAACTGGTCCGTGAATCGGTATAATGAGGCGAAGCGGTCCAGGCTGGCGGCGCGGCGAGTCGTCCAAGGAGCGGGAGCGGAGAAATGAAACACAGGTTTCAACAGTCACACCAGAACTGGTTTATTACCAAAAAATGCGCCCTCTATATACCCGGCCGTGATCGCGTACCGCCCGACAGTGGGAAAGTACAGCCAATCAGCGGCCGGGGGAGAGAGACAGCCATATCTCTGTCTCTCTCTAATGGGCACCGGACGGGCTACACTTTCATACCGTACCGGTGCCGTTCCAACAGTTCGTTATTACATTACAATTTACAAGTTTATTTTATCAGTAATCTATTTATACAACTTAACATCTAGGCGCATTTAATATTAACATTGTCTTATTCTTTCTTACATCTAATACATTCTGTAAATACATGAGAAATCGGTAGAATCCATAGAGGCCCTTCTTCGGGTCGCATTCCGACGGGCGACCGTTTCGCTCGCCGCCAGGCGCCTGGAATTCTTTTTCAGGGCCGCCGTACGGGGTGTGCGATCCGTCCGTAACATAAACGATGTATGATAGATGTTCGAATGGTGAAATGAAATGCTTGACATGAAGTGAGTTCCGGGACCTTTTTGTTTTGAAAAAAGCCCTAGAAATAGGTATCAAATTGTGGTAGATTCGAACCGAGAAACTCTGACTCAAGAGTCCGCGACACTAACCACGGGACCACAACCCGGCACTTTTTTTTTTTTTTTAATTTACCTTCGAATAGCGAATTGGCAATGTATTTGCGTGTGCTGTCAAATAAATTTGACATTACTTGTGATGTGGAAATTTCTCAATAATTTTTACACAATCCGAATCCGCGGCCTCTCCGTCATTTCGACGAGAAAATTACCTTCAATTTTTTATGCATCGACGCACATAATTATGCCTGAAATAGCAATAGATAAGTACTAAGCTGTGTTTTGTTGTTAATGCCATTCATTGTCCGTTTATTTGTCATAAGACCTTTGCTGTTCCATGTCCTTATTTAAACAAAACAACTTTGCGTAATACATTATACACACCTAGAAAACGTGATCGAGAATACATTTTTCCCTAATGAACTGTAATTTTCAATGGACAAGAACTATTACACATTTAATTAAATAAGCAGTCGAATGAGTCGTTTTCTAGGGATAGAAAGATTGATAAAGATATACTATAGAACAGAGAGTTAATACTGGGTCCAAAGTGAATGATGCACTGATTAACAACATTTTTAGTGTGTCCAAATACTTTTTCACAAATCTGGATTATCTCCAATTAGCAGCTACTTTTTACATTACTTTCAACATCTCAACATTGGAAAATGTGGAAGAATATTCTATATTCTTCTTCATCAATGTCGAGATGTCAAAAATAATTCAGTTAAAGCAAATAAAAGCCTATCTGCGAAAACTGAACTGACAGTACAGAACAGATTCCAGGTTCCAACCATATTGTTGGCAGATTAAAAATTGAATGAATGCAGACGAAATGCGATATCTCAGATGTATGGGCGGCAAAACGGTGTACAATATATGATCGCATAGTAAAATAAGGGATGAATGCAAGCGAGATAAGCATTACAGATGATATTCAGGTAGGTGTGTTGAGATGGTTTGGACGTGTGGAACGAAGGAGTGAGAGAAGAACAGTAAAACAAAGTTACTGTACTTTTAATATGAGCAGAAGAAAACTGAGGAAAAGTTTGTATGATCAAGTATACAAAACACTTGCGGGTATATATGAGGAAATGTATGAATGTGGAAGAGGCGAAGATTGTTAAAAAAAAGATATATGAGCGAAAAGTCAAGTTCATGATTAATTTTGTTTTTTAGAAGATTTTTAGCATTTAAAGGTTTTTAGGCCGGCCCCAGAAGAGATTGTGCGATGACATTGTCACCGTCGCAAGTAGTGAGTGGATCAGGCCTACATCCAGCACTGGAGAAGCGGCTGATAAAGAAGAAGAAAGATGAATGAAAAATATCTTATGTATCATTATTATGTCAATCATTGCACACGGTATATGTTGTCCTTTCAATGAGCGTATTTCGCTTGTGAAACAGTTTACCTTGGCAACAGCTGTTACTCGGGGTTCGTGCGACAGGAACTATCACGTTTCGAATGTAGGCAGAAGCTATAAACATATCAACTTGTATTGTAGTTTGTAGCCGATGACGGGAGTATTATTGTGGTTTTTCAAGACGTATGCCATGCACTACATGTAATTACTTATGTCGTAAAATTATGTATTTTACATCTATCTGAAAAACCTGATTTTCAAAAAAATTATGTGTTAATTTGTTTTTTTTTCTTTGTTTCAGGTAATTTACTTATGGATATAAAGAATCTACTCATATGCTTGCAAGAACGTTATTCTGGTAAATTTTTATTATTTTAATTTGGTATATCGCTTCACTTATGCTCCTCAGGCATTTTAAAGGTATGTTTGTTTTAAAAATAAAATTTGTGAAAAAAGCAACAAACTCGATTTTCTTGTTCATATACTATCGAATATGTTCATAGGTCTCCCTCGAAGTGTTCCGCAAGAAATCTTGCATTTTTTTTCAGTTTCATTAACAGTTTAGGCCTACTCCGGCCCTGCGAAGGGCTTCTGAGTTTGTGACTATCCTTCCAAGATGTATAGAGCATCCGTCTGCTCGGTCACATCTCGAACGATTCTAGTCTGTTTATTGTGTTAATACCAACTTTCGGAGTCCACGTCTTGGAATTGTACAACAATATTGATTACACGTAACATACGATCATTTTCCATCTAAGGTAGTCTGCAAGCTAACTTTATTTATTTGCTTCCAGCATAATTTTATTTATTTATTTGATCCTTTTGTCTCGTCCCGAGAATTTCCAGTCTAATCCTTTTAAGGTCGACACTCCTTATCTGTTGTGGTACTAATTTAAATCGTTGCACGCAACCTTTTGTTTCCGTATCTCTTAACGAGATAAATCTCTGATAATGCCGATATTCAATACTGTCGTGTCTCTACATACAGCTGCTTTCATATTCCACTTGTCCCGCGCTGTGTGGGCGCCTTTCAAACCTCAAACTGATGCACTTTCCTTTCCCGCCCACTGAATGATACTGTACTTCCTGCCCGCGAGACTGTTAGCGTGAAGGCATATAAGTACTCGTAATTGGGCAACGTCTGGTCTGTGCGCGGAGAGTGGGCAATAACTCGGCGTATGACACTCAATGGCGCACTTCACAGGTGGACTCCTTAATGAGATGGAGACTGGATTTACGCATATCCAAACAGCGCAACGTATGTGAGCTATTTTTTACCATTTTCGTAAAAATCGCGCGACCGAATTACAGCTACTCGTATGGATATTGCAGCATTCCGTGTCTAATGAATCAAATATAAAAATTAACTGATTAAGTACATATATTTGTCTACCTACGTCTTGCATTGATAGAATTGCATTATTTTTATTTTATTTGCGTGGCTAGGCTAAAACTTCAAATGCCAGTCATGTTCAACATATTAGTATTTCCAACATTTTGAGTGTGTCAAAATACTTTTTAAAAAATCTGGATTATCTCCAATTAGGAGATTTTTTTTTAAATTGATCTCAACATACATGAAGAAGAATATAGAAGTCTGGACATTTTGCAAAATGCCCAGACTTCCATATTCTTTTCTTAGGGAATTTCATAAGGAGTTAGTGTTTTAAATCGTGTTTTTACATTTTAACTAGCGCAAATGACTGAAATGAGTGGTTTAAAATTGAAATACAATTTGATAACATTAACTTCCCTATAACGTCCACTCTGATAACGCAGTACGTATCTCAGCGTTATAGGGGGGTTTACTGTATATCTTATCAAATCGCTTAAATTTAATTGAATAAAATGTATACTACGTCATAAAATTCAATCGAAAATCACGAGTTGTTACATTTGTCTTGAGTAACGCGATCTCTCAGTACCCTCGTACATTTTATGCAAATCCGTCTAAGATTAAATTCCTCGGCGATAATCCAAGATATAATACTATGTAGGTGTCTCGTATGTGGGTGTAGCCCAGAGACAAAAGTGCATTGATCATATTTCGATTACAAAACGTCGTGTGATGTCAAAAATGGTTATCAATCTGGTGTGTCGACGCAGAAGAAACAATGGGCCAGCTGACACTTTGCACGGACCATTAGACAAGCGATTAGTGCCATCTGTGCTTAGCCGAACTGGAGCCGACACTTCGTGACTTGGACAAAAAGGTCTGCTCTTGGCAGGTGTAGTTTACAAGTTGTGATAAATAAAAAAGCACATTAAAATCGGGGTAAGAAGTTTAAAAAATAAAACTTAGCGAATTAATGTGCCAAAAGGGTTATCTTTCTACCTGGAAAAGGGTATTTTTTTATTTATTTAATATAGTTACATTTTTTAAATACAATTTGGTACAATTTCTATACATTTATACGTATGGCAATCTTATAATTTTAGATTCGCTGTGCCTCTCCAAAAAGAAACTGAGCTCTTGTGCTTGGAGTTGTTCTTACACTTAAGGTTTATTGTTTTATCTAATGTCAGCTAATGGTAAAATTTATATATTAATTTTAAATCAAACACAGATTTTTCGAGTCTACTAAGTTGTATTTTCATATTATTTTTTGACATCTCATCAAAGATGAAGAAGAATATGGAAGTCTGGGCATTTACGGGGCTTACGACCGTCATAGGCTGGTTTGAGTGATCACTTTACACACGTGTAACATTCACCAATTCTACCCATTATTGACAACCACACTACTCAAATTCTTGGAAGTTCTATATATATGAACCAATGTCATGGATGCGATGTCGGATAGGATCATTACAGTACATATGAGTTCACCACAGCCATCAATGTTAGATTGAAAAACCTTTTATTTAACAGAGACCTTTTTATTTGTATGTAAGATCCTAACCGCGGTTTATTTTTGCGTATCTGGAAACAACTGAAAATATGATATTATATTTTTTATGCAGCTTATAATTCCATACTCTATGTAGCGTATAATTTCTTGTCATTAGCCTAGTAAAAACTAAGACCATATTCTTCTTTATTTATTTTTAAAATAATATATTTATTTTTTCTGCTTAATAAAAAGCTTCTTTACATCTCACCAATAGATGTCTCTAGTGAAGTTTTAGTGATTCATGAACAAGGTTTCTAAATTGGTTCATATATATAGAACTTCCAAGAATTTGAGTAGTGTGGTTGTCAATAATGGGTAGAATTGGTGAATGTTACACGTGTGTAAAGTGATCACTCAAACCAGCCTATGACGGTCGTAAGCCCCGTAAATGCCCAGACTTCCATATTCTTCTTCATCTTTGATGAGATGTCAAAAAATAATATGAAAATAACTCCTGTAATTGGAGATAATCCAGATTTTGTGAACAAGTATTTGGACACACTCAAAATGTTGTAAGTTGTATTTTATTAACAAAAACACATAAAAAATCAATATTGTGAAAATCCGTGTTTAATTTAAAATTAATATATAAATTAAAATGGAGTTCTACAAATTAAACGCCAAATTAATAAATAATGGTAAAATTCATAATTTTTTTCATTTTTTGTATCATTAATAGCAGACATAAATTAAAAGTAACCAGGGGAAGATTTTCGGACTTTTAAACACTCCATCCGTCGCTATCCTCCGTCTATGTCATTAATATTTTTATGCCGATTGTGTAACGAAGTCTATAATAACACAGTGCTATTTCATTTTCAAGGTATGCCTTGAAAACTTATTGTAATAGTCAATATTTCAAAGCAATATGCGCAAAATATTTGCGTTTTGGATTTGCGAGATGTGAAGTGTTTATTAAGACGTTAGGGTCAAATAAATTTTCTTGCAACATCGACATCCATCAAGTTCTCTTAACCTATTATGGAGGTTATAAATGTCTACTTTATTTTAAGCAGTTGCGTGTTCGACGTTAATTAGATATTTATTTGACGTACATATGTACATAGCAATGACAAGACGTTTTCGTTAATTCCATTTCATTGATTTTCACTCCCTTTCAAAAGTGATTGCATTTTTTTACACCATCAAAGCGATTTGTTACATAATTGTTATGAAATTCATACGAATTTCATTAAAATCATACGTTTTTGTATTGAATTTATAAAAAACAAAATTATTACAAATCATACATTTTTTATTTAAAATTTATTCGGTAAATACTACATTTTAAAATCTATTGTGTCAGGTATTGTGACATGCTTTCCGCATATTTATTAAACACTATATCGCTCACTCCTTTCAAGAACGCCATAAATCAAAAATCATCAATTTTGAGTTGTGCATGTTTTCGGAATGCCCAGAAAATGTACTACATCCCAGCAAAAGAGGCATATTTTTAACTTAATATTTACCCACTACAGGGCAGAAAATGTTGTTTTTGCATTTTGAAGAAAACGTACTGTTTAATTATTTTTTGAAAGATACTAAATATTTTTCAAATGGAGAAAAAAACCCTCAGGTTTTACCTAAAAAGATCTGTTGCACAGTAAAAATTTCAATAAGTGGCTTGATATTTATTTTTAATGTATTGTGTTATATTTTTAAACTTTAAAAACGTTCTCCTGACAAATCAAGTTTTTTGATTTATGACGTTCTTGAAAGGAGTGAGCGATATGTGAAAAGTCCAAATTTTAGAGTTGTCTTTTGAGGCGTTGAAGGATGAAGAGGGGGTAGGAGCTGTTTATCATTATGTTTTTTTATCAGTGGGAACAGTCATTTTCATATTGTTAATTATGGGTGTTTGAAAATGATTCGGAATGCATGGAAACGCGCATTACAACAGATTTTAAGAAATATTGATATTTACCAAGTAAAATTAAAATTGGATAGTTAAAATTATAATTGGAAGTGACTGCCGAATCTATTAAGGGTGTACTCTCAAATTAACGATTCAGTACACGACGGGATACGCGAGGAGCCACACTTGTGTCCGCATACATTTTTTTTATCAAGAATATATATTTAAAAAAATATTTTCATCATTTTTTTAACTCCTTACCTATCAATAACTCTTTCCTTCAAAACTATATAATTATTTCAGAGAAAACTTATTTTTTCGATGCAAATATGGTATTTTACAAAAAAAAATAATTACGTGTAATGTTACCTGGATTTAAAGAAAATTTAGTTGCGGACTATCGATTATCCCGCATTAATGAAATTAAATCATTTTAAATAAATGTGAGAAAGTTGACGCGTAATTTTCGTTGATTAGCTCTTTGTTTCTCAGACTTAGTACGTAGTTGATAAGATTTGATCGGCGGGTCATAGCAAACGTTAGGCAAGTGCTAATGTTGGGTGTTCTGAGCTTAGTTTGCCGGTTCCCACACAGCCTGCACGAGTGCCCTAGGGTCACACATTTCTGCACTTCTCTCTGTAACGTGAGCCGTCCTGACTAGGCGTGAGAATCCGCGTTTCTGCTGACTCTAACCCATTCTTCGTCTTCGCGATCTAAACATATAATACCTATCTGTATTGATATTAAAAACCATTTTAATACATTTCATTTTAACATATTAAAGCACATATTCCACAAATACACTAAAATTTTATAGATAATCCATAGAAAAATCCCCACAACCCCCAACAACGTACCCTTATCAATTATTATTTCGAACGTTTTCTTAGACATGTGTGTTTTTATTATGTACACAAATAAACAACGTATTTACCGACTTGAAAAACAGTACGTATTATTCATTTATTGGTTTGGCGTTTAATTTGTAGAACTCCATTTTAATTTATGTTCAATCAATCGATCACTGATTTTTAAGAGTCTACTAAATTGTATTTTATTGAAAAACATATGAAAATAAAGTTTGTGACAATTATTTCGCCTTCTTATGGCATTTTAAAACTAATGAACTTACTAACTTCATTAGTTTAAAAATGCGATTAGTAGGCGAAACAATTGTCACAATATTGATAAAATAAAACTTATCAGACTCAAAATATCTGTGTTTGATTTAAAAATTAATCATTTTATAATCATTTTCTTTATTATAAAAGCATCCGCGATTCGTTTAGATTAATGAGATTTTCGGCAGCTATATGCAAAATTTTGATAAATGATCCGAAACGCATTTCCAATGCCTGGTTTTCCTTTTTGCATTAAATTAAATTAAATTAAATCAAAAAATTGTTTTTAAAGATGTTTCACTATCAATATGAGCGAAAAATCTCTAACGTTGTATAAAACTCGAAGTTTTTTCAATTAATCTCATCCTCGAGACCAGAGATACAGGTTTAACTTGATTACCAGTTAGATAAATGCTGTGGGAATACATTAGGTTAATGGTGATTAAGGTGCTACAAAGGAACTCCGATTCAACCGTCTCATTCTGTATCGTTCATAAGTTTCTATTATATTTTTCTTCAATTTTTGTACACAAAACTTATTTTTTTAATTTTTTCTTCTCAAAACTTATGGTAATCCAAAATGTAGGGCTAATAGACACTGACAAGTTTTTTTTAATGCCGATTTTATTGTATTTCATCTTGTTTGTTATTTTAAACATTATAATAACATTTTTTGTTACCGATTTTTTAAACCATTAAAAATACGGCTTGATTTATAAGATTATTTATTTAAAAGATATATTTTTTATAAGTTTAATAAATATTAGCCACCTCTACGAGACTAGTCAATAAAACGACTGCAATATCGGGGTGCCTAAGAGAAAAATCTGGATGAATCAGCACCTGAATATTAAGAACAAAGTAAAAATATGGAAGACATGTTTAAGACCAATTGGAATATGGGATACAGACCAGAGCAGACATAGCGAGAACCAAATCTCTTCGATGATCTTCAGAAATGAAGACATAAAGGTATAACCGGAAACGCGTTAAGAAACCGAATAAGCAAAACGGAAATTCGGAATATGTGTAGTACGGAGGCCCATGACAATAGAATGCAAGAAAATAGACTGTCTTGAATTGTTCTTTAAGAGAACCCAGATGGAAGAAGACCACCTGGAAAACCTCCAAAGCGATGGAGTGAGATCTAACAGCTACGAGACGGATAACGGAACAAACAGATCCGAGGATCTTTAAAAAGAAGAGAGAAAAGGAGAATATTATTATATACGTAATAAAACAAAACATTTAACCAGGTTTTGCCTAATTTACGTCTCCATCGAGTGCGGATATAGCTAGAGATTGAAGTAATACAATTTGAACGTGCAATAATAGTAAGCAAGTTACCTCAGTCGGCCGGTTACTATACACATTATACTATTTGTTATTTCAATTCACTCTTCCATACGTAGTTTTTAGTACATAGTAATGAATTTTACATGCACACGTGTACAGATATTATGTATACATATTATCGTTAGTTTTCAAATGTCTGTCCTTGAACGTTTCCTCGTTTACGAAGTAAAAACAAACAAACCTAATGACAAAATCACACTTTGAAATCATCACAATCGCGCTAGTCACTCGCATACTTCGTACCTGCATTCTAACATGTCGCTCACTCCTTTCAAAAGCGTCATATATCAAAAATCATCAATTTTCAGTTGTGCATGTTATCGGAATGCCCAGAAAATGTAATATATCCCAGCAAAAGCGGCATATTTTTAATTTAATATTTACCCGCTACAGGGCAGAAAGCGTTGTTTTTGCATTTTGAAGGAAAGGTATTGTTTAATAATTTTTTTAATTTACTAAATATTTTTCAAATGAAGAAAAAACATTCTGGTTTTACCTTAAAAGATCTGTGGCACATTAAAAAGTTTAATAAGTGGCTTGATATTTATTTTTAATACATTTTGTTATATTTTTAAACTTTAAAAACGATCTCCTGAAAAATCAGTTTTTTTTTATATTTGACGTTGTTGAAAGGACTGAGCGATATATGTTGCTCACTCGTACAAAGTACACAACCACTTTCGTCTTCAGGTTGGAGGCTTTCACGCGGTATTTACACGTGTCGAGCGCCGGTGCTGAGTGCGGACGCGGCTATGTAATTACGGCCTACACCTACTAGGCCTCTAAGTAAAACAGTGTGTAGTCTGTATGTATTAAAGTCATTCCCACTTCTTGTAGTACTCGGTGTACCAGTATTACCAAATAGACGCTTCTACGCAAGGTTCTTGCGCAGTTAGATATTTCCCAATGCGTTAGATATATGTAGGTACGTTTTATCCCGCAAAATGCCTAACAAATCCATCGAGTTCAATTTTGTATGAAAATATATTGGGTTGATGCAAAAGTTTTGACCGTTTTTTACATATATTTTTTTTAATTTTTTTTTTCTTGTGTATTAGTTATTTAATAAATTATATAATTTCCATCAGTTCTTATAACCTTCTCCCATCTTTCTATCAACTTATTAATACCAGTAGTATAAAATTCCGTGGATTTTAATGCGAAAAATGAAGTAAGGGATGTTTTTACCTGCTCTATTGAATAATTTTTTTCATCGTTTAAATTTTTTTGCAGTGATCGGAATAAATAAATATCAGAAAGAGCAAGATCTGGAAAATACAGTGGATGCTTGATAACATCCCAATTTAACTCATTTAGCTTGTGTTGGGTCATCATAGCCACATGTGGTCGCGCGTTGTCGTGATGAAACACTGCCCCTTTTCTGTTTACCAATTCTGGTCTATCCTTTTGAAGGACCATGTTCAATTTGGATAATTGCTGACAATATCGTTCTGTTGTACTTGTCTTATCGTGTTCCAAGAGTTCAAAATACACAATACCCTTATTATTCCACCAAACACAAAGTATAACTTTTTTTATAGGTTTCGGCCTTCGAAGTTGTTAATAGGGCTTGTCCAGGTATAGTCCAATGTCTTTTTCTTGTCACGTTGTTGTACACGACCCATTTCTCATCTCCTGTCACCAAACGATGCAAAAAAGGTTCATGTTTTTGTCTCGCACTCAAAACAACGCGCGTTGAAACACGATCCAATAAATTGGCAGCCGACAATTGATGAGGTATCCAAACGTCGTACCGCGAAACCATTTCCATACGCTTCAAATGTCTTAATGCGATTGTTTGGTTAACTCCCATCATTGACACAATCTCTCTGATGGTTAGACGTGGATTGGTGTCAATTATGACTTTTAATTCGTCGTCATCAGACTTCATTGGCTGCCCGGTACGTGGTTTATCAATGAGTGAAAAATCTCCAGATCGGAATTTTGCAAACCATCTTCGTACCTGTCGAACTTTGATGACATCTGCTCCATACACTTCACAAATGTTTTTGGTTGCCACACTCGCTGTACTGTCTTTACGGAATTTATAAAGTAAACAATGACGTAAATGCACTTTATCGAACGACAGTTTGAAAAAATACAAGGGGTTATTACTGTACTCTGGCCAGGCCAAAACTGAATAGAAAGTAAAGAAAAGCATCCTTTATACAATGGAATCATAAAAAAAGAAGATACTATTCATGATTTTTGAAAAAATTTTTTTTTACCTGGGATCATAAAAAACGGTCATTACTTTTGCATCAACCCAATAGTTTCAAAAACTACGTTCTTCTCTCCAGTCTCATTTTTCATGTCGTAAAAAAAAACACTCCTTATCATTCATCGTTCACTTGTGTAATACCACTTTTATGGCAATAAAAAGTAAACAATATGATAACAACTAAAGATGATATTATTTATTGATTCGGCATTAACTTTGTGGAATGACATGTTGATTTTTTTTAATTAAACACTTAAGTGTTACTTTTCACCGATAGATAAAAACATCTGTTAGTTTTCGAAACTAGACGTGTGTAGTGAAATAAAACTTATCAAGTGGTATTATACAAGGGTTTAATTTTTTTTTAATAACTAAAGATGACTCCCTCGCACTGCATAAAAATATATCGCTCACTCCTTTCAAGAACGTCATAAATCAAAAATCGTCAATTTTCAGTTATGCATGTTTTCGGAATGCCCAGAAAATGTACTATATTCCAGCAAAAGAGGCATATTTTTGACTTAATATTTACCCGCTATAGAGCATAAAATGTTGTTTTTGCATTTTGAAGAAAAGGTATTGTTTAATTATTTTTTTAAATATACTATATATTTTTCAAATGGAGAAAAAACCTTCAGGTTTTACCTAAAAAGATCTGTTGCACAGTAAAAAGTTTAATAAGTGGCTTGATATTTATTTTTAATACATTATGTTATGTTTTTAAATTTTAAAAACGTTCTCCTGAAAAATCAAGTTTTTTTGATTTATGACGTTCTTGAAAGGAGTGAGCGATATGTTCCCGAGTAATATTTATTTTAAATGTACAACATATCACTGTCAACAAATAAAAATTATAAAATTGTACTAAGCATAAATGTGTAGAAATTTTATTAAATTGTATAAATACATGTAACTATGTTTATTATAAATTATAAAATATTTTTAGTTTGTCAAAATTACAGGGTAAAATGGATGTCGTCTTCTATGAGCGGTCGCTACTGATTTTTTCGAGGCAGGAATTTGCGTAGGCCAATTAAACAATATAAAAACCATATAGCATACAAATAACCTTTTTCTAAATTATTCGTGTACATTATATAGAAAATTATTATTATGTATTTACAACATTTTGATTGTGTCCAAATACTTGTTCACAAATCTGGATTATCTCCAATTATAGGAGTTATTTTTCATGTTATTTTTTGACATCTCATCAAAGATGAAGAAGAATATGGAAGTCTGGGCATTTACGGGGCCGACGACCGTCATATGCTGGTTTAAGTGATCACTTTACACACGCGTAACATTCACCAATTCTACCCATTATTGACAACCACACTACTCAAATTCTTGGAAGTTCTACATATATATATATGTAACAATTTAGAAACCTTGTTCTTGAATCACTAGAACTTTACTAGAGACATCTATTGTTGTGATGAAATATTTCATATTCTTCTTCATCTTTGATGAGATGTCAAAAAATAATATTATTATTCATGTTATTTCTATGAAATTGATTTGTCAGCTCCTGTCCAGAAATCGGCATCGTTTGTTTTTAGTAGGCACCTTCCTACCTGGGTAGGTTATCTGCTTCGATTAGCTATACAATCTGATTCAATGGAAAACAAAGAAAAAAGCATATTATTACACGCGCGTATCGAATGCAACGTTGTGATTTTATTTCAAAGTTAGTGGAATAACTTAGGAGATTTGAGATTTTGAACACTTGCATTTTTATATTTATATAAAAGATATAAGATAAAAACTAAAACTAACCAACCATCACGCCGCAACCCCACAGGAATTGAAAGCCACACCAATCTGTGTCTGCAAACAATCATCGACTCTTCCACATTCATGCTTCTCCCTTTTCTTCGGTCTTCCTCTGGGTTTTTTTGTCGATGACATTTTTTTTTAAATATTGTATTATGTCTCCTTTTTACCTCACATGTGTCTAATTTAATTCAAAATGACTTTAAATGTCATCATATTGTTTATTCAAATGAACGGTAAAGATCGGAAACCTTGGAATTTGCATAAATAGCGTGTAAAATAATATTTTACCCACATACTAATTACACACTATACCAAACTGGTGTCATTTTCTGAGGTCACAAGCGAATATTTATTTACATTAATAAATATCAATTTTATACTATCTTTATGTATTTATTTATTGATCTGAAGCCGTGAAAAAAGATTCTGTGCCGTAAAAAGTGTGCTTAATAAACGGAGCTAATTAATTTTTCCTGTTTTGCGACTTAACTACTTTAGATTGAATGAATATGCCCACACGTTTTTTTTATAATATAACTAGTTATGCAATATAAATATAATATTGAGTATGCATAGTTTATTACTGTCAAAATTGTATATCAGTCCTCTTTTGATACTATCCGTATTCACAAATACCTACTGTTAAAATTTGACCTTGTAACGAAAAGTACATACAAAACGAGATCAGACCTTGCCCTCTGTACCCCATCCCTATTACCCACATGCAGTGCTTGTAAACATGATACAAATTTTAAAAAAGTTTTTAAAATGTTTTATTTGTACTATTACTACTACTACTACTACCATCACGCCGTTTCCAAGCAGGGGTAGGCAGAGAGGATGGAATGCCACACTCTTCTGTCCTGACATACACTCCTCGCTTCCTTCACATCCATACATCTAGTCTTTTAATTTGTCTTTTAATTTGTCCGATTACGCAGTCTTTTAATTTGTATCATGTTCATAAAATTGTGCCACAAAGTATCGGGAAAAAATATTTTAATTTTATTTACCTTTGTTCCGAACCTTGAGGTGAGTTAAGAAAGCCTCTATAGTTCGAATTCATCTCTGTAAAGTAATTTTTGTAGCCGTGATTTTTTTTTGTTATATTGAACTTCACCATTCATAAATTAATTTTTTGCACGTTTTTTTAGTATTGAAACATGTGCCATAAAATATCAGAAATAAACGTTAATAATAATAGTGAATAATAATTTTGGATAATGTTTATTGCGCCATTTTCGTTAAATACTACCTCAAGGGCGCTTGAAAAGTCGTGGAGAATGACATGTTCATGATTTATTTATTTTATTTTATTTATCTTAATTCCAAGCCTTGAGATGTGTAACAGCCTCCAATTTTCGTGTAGCATCAAAGATTATATTATATTTCAAAATCGCGTTACTGCAAAAAAAAAAATTCTAGTGAAACAGTACTCTGCCATTCATGAATACATTTTTTGCACGTTTATTTTTAGTATGTAAATATGTGCCACAAAATATCAGAAGAAAACAGCATTTATTTGTTTTGTTTAATTTTTCTTTATTCCAAACCTTGAAGTAAAGCGTGCGTTTGTGTGATAACTTATTTTCGTAGTAGTGAAATAGTACTAAAATCATTTTATTTATTTATCTTTATTCCAAACCTTGTGTCGAAGTGTGCTAGCCAAGTGGTGTCAATAAAAAAAAATTAAATCACGTCTCTGTGAAAAATATTTTTGAAGTGGTAAAATAGTACTCTATCATTCATGAATTCATTTTCTGCGCGTTTATTTTTAGTATGTAGACACGTGCCACAAAATATCAGAAGAAAATACATTTATCTATTTTATTTTATTCATCTTTATTGCAAACCTTGAGGTAATGCAAGAAAACCTTGAGGTAGTGCAAGACTCTAAAGTTTATATGACACCAAAAATTCATGTTTAAAAAAAAATCCCGTCTCTGTGAAGATTTATTTTTGTAGCATTGAAATACTACTCTACCATTCATGAATTCAGTTTTTTAGCACGTTCATTTTTAGTGCATGCACACACGTGTCACATTCCGCGACCGGCGATTATAGCCGAGTTCGTACCAAGGACACAGCTGTCCAGCTCCGCGCCAGCAGTAGGTGTGCCTCTCTCTGCATCCAGCGGGCGTGGGCTGCCCGCACCTGGTCACGCCGATAGCCAAACGGCAGACGGAGACACACGGCACCAGTGTGATTGCGCATTAAGGGTCTCTTGAATCAGAATGTCAAAAAATATATTATTGCTTAAATCAATAGATAAACTTTTTTCTCAACATAGATGAAAACTCTTCTTATAACCTTAACCCTTTCCGGTCCATAAAAAAAAAAATTAAAAATTCCACCACGTCCACAATAGATTTACAGCATTACATGGTTAAACAATACATCCAAGTTTTTTTTTTTTAAATAAAACTACACATGTGTTAATAAATTATTTTTATTTTGAATGTATACAATCTTGTTTCTTATTGTTACATTTTACACTAAATACGAATGAGAAAAAATATGTTTGCTTGTATTTTAACACTAAACTGATGAAAAAAATGTCGAATGACATTCGACATTGGACCGGAAAGGGTTAAGGTTTTAAAAAGAGTTTATTAATTAGTTAATTACAGTAGCGAGCATTCAAATCATTCCAGCCAGAAATTATCAGTTTTTAACATTATATTTTTTCTGTTGTGAAAGTATATGAAAAAATATTAAATTTTATGGTGCTGTACCTTAAAATTGATATTTTTTTAATTCTTTTTTTTCAAACCCGCCAAACAAATTACATACACCCATAAGAAAAATATATCATTTATAAATCCTTTATTTTTTTCTGTCAAAAATTACGAGGTGGGTATTTCCCGCCTATTGAAGATTGCAGCTACAAGACGCCCGTTAAGTAACCTTAGAAATCTGTTTCATTAAATATATATAAAACCATATCTCAAAACTCAATAACTTTCTTTCTTTCATTAGGCTAGATACCAGGACTCTCTCCTCTGCTAGGCTCTGTTTACATTATTTTATATTACATCCTCTTCGATTTGTCAATAAAGTATTAACTTTTAAACAGAAACAATTTTTAAATTAAGCATTCATTCATTCCACAAAGTTTCAGATGAAAAAAACTGATAGGAGACTTTACAAGAACGACTGATATAAAAATTATATTGAATATAATACGGCTGTCCAAATTTAAAACACAGTAAGGGACATTTTTTGTAGTAGGTTTTTTTTTGCATTTATGGACTAAGTAGACTCTACTTAGTCCAAAAATGCAAAAAAAACCTACTACAAAAAAATGTCCCTTACTGTGTTTTAAATTTGGACAGCCGAATACGACTTCATACAAAATAAATCGTTAAAACTCAAATAAATCATTGGTCATTCTAAGGTTTTTGCTTAGTTAGCTTCAAGTCGTAAATTATTTTTTGTTGCCTAAACTAGGCAAAGGCGGTACGTAATTACCAATCATAATTTTTAATCATACGCTTGATCCGGTCCTGCACTTTTGTGGTGATGCAGATAATAAACTATTCGATTTTTTTTTGACAGTTGCTACCTTAAAACTAAAACCACATTTTTTGTTTTACTTTTTTAATTATTTAATTAATTACTTTGACTGACGGCTTTTGTTACAAGACCATAAATAACGTTCAATATACAATAATTTTATAAATAGATTTATTGAATACAATTTAAGATGTTAACTGCAGACAGTTGGTAGAATTACATATTGATTTGTTAGGTAAAATATTTAAAATTGAACACAGTTATTGGATTGAATTCTACTTTTATTTACAAATATGATATGTGACGCGTTTCGTCTTATTAAGACATTATCAAACACTCAATGATATCACACGCAATGATCATTGCATAATTTAGAGATTTTGGAAAATTAAAAAAAAGCGAAACAAAATTTAAATATTATAAATTGATAATTTTCATTATTCAAACCCTTATCCGCACCCCAATGGTGCATAGGGCACTGCATTATATAAACACAGTGTTATCTTGATCGTTAACACACGAATGAAAGGTGATCAGCCCTCCGCTTTAGGTACCAGTCCAGTGTAATATTGAATAAATAAAGAGTGAAAAAATCACTTTTATTTATTTGACCCCCACTAGGAATCGAACCCGGGACCTCCAGAACGGTAGCCATGCGTGCTGACCATTGCACTACGGAGGCGGACAAATATATGAATAATCAATTAAATTTAAGTAACAGTCCTATTTTTGAAATTTTTCCAATTTCTGTTCCTAGAAAGAAAAATTCCGCATAATAGGTTTTGTGTGTGCTTCATTTTACGTATGCGTGCGCGGCTTCATCCTGTTTTTTTGGGTGATTCCATTAGTTGTCATTTGGAGTTGCTACGCAATGCACAATAACATTTATTTTTTGGCAAGGGAATGTAATTAATTATGAGTATTTTAATGTTTTTAACGTCTTAGAATTCAATAAACCCTGATGATGACAAGGTTTTTGTTGAAACCTGTAGGTTAAAGTGTAATAGTAAAAAAGTGATTAAAACAAAGTTGCTTAATTTTGTAACGATATTGTTTTTTTTTTTCATTATAAATCAACATATAAATTTTAGAATATCAATTACTTACCAAATATTATATCTTACGATATACTTTGAACTTCCTTAGCTTTGATTCAGAAATTGAAGTTCGTATTTGGTCAAGTCAATTATTGTAGCTTAATGGTCAAATATGTGGTAATCGTTAGCTACTTTGTAAAAATATCGTATTACCTACCTTTAGACACTTACCGCTTTAAGCTTAACATTATAGGTAATATGATATGTGTATTTTCGGGTCATGGAAATAAATATTTAATTGTTTTGAATATGGAAAGCATTTGCTATAGTAATAAATTAAACCCTGAAGAGGGCAACAGGTTGTTGCCGAAACTAGTTGGTTAATAAAAATGTGAGTGGATCAGAACACAAAGTATTTTTATTTCTCGAAATAATATAAATATTTAATTGATCAAATATGTACCATCCGGCGTATGAAGGATGTATAGAGATTCGTCTAGTCATAACGATGTACAACATCTGCTCTTTGTCGAATAATGCGTTTATTCTAATTTATTGTCCGACAAATTCAATGACACAATTCTTTCTATGTTGGATGACATTTATTTGTATGTGTCAAGTATGTTATGTAAGTTCTCCTGTCAATTTTAAAGCCTATTTATCTTTCTACAACAGTCAATCAACACTTTCAAATAGACAGGATATTTTATTTTTAATTTTACATTGTAAATACCACTGTTTCTTCAAATTTGTTGCGGCACGTGTTTCGATGCATGCAGCATCAGTATCAAACACCACAAATTATACAGTTTTTGATAATGATGCCGAATGGATCGAAATATTTGTCGCAATAGATTTAAGAAATAGTAGTATTTAATAAGTAAAATTTAAATTCAAAATTCAAAACATTTTTAGTGTGTCCGAATACTTTCTCACAAATCTGGGTTTTCTCCACTAAGGGCTTATTTTTACATTTCTGTCTCCGCTTAATAAAAGCTTTCTAATCCAACTTATATGGCTCTAGTTAACTCACATGTACAGTGCCATGAGATTAATGACATATGTACGAGTTCAAAAGTTTGAGTACCTACTATGGTTGTCCATCATAGGTAGAATGGCGAATGTTGCACGTGTGTAAAGTGATCACTTTACCAGCCTACGACAGTTCGTGAGGCCTGTAAATACCCTGACTTCGATGTCCTTCTTCATCTTTATGGAGATGTCAATTAAAGTTTTTCGTTTTGTTAAAAGTTAATCGCTTTTGTAGAATAAATCCATGTTTTTTGTTTTTTATTGTTTCAGAATATATCATATTTTAGAGTTTCCAGTTAGTTCACCAGATCAACTGACACCTTAGAGCTTTGCACGAGTAGAACGAACTATAAACATAGTTCATATATTTAACGTTCATCAGCGCTGAGATCATTCAACATTGTCAGTCAGTTGACCCTCGTTTCGTAAAATTTGTCTTTTAATTTGGGCTTTGATCTTTATCCTTTCCTCTTTTCCTTTCTCCCGTCCCTCTTCGAGGTATTTTTATAAATGTGGAATTTTGTGATTGAAACAGTACAAGTACTTGTTTTGTAATATTCGTATATGTGTATGTATAACTTACCCATTTTAAAAAATAAAAATAAAACATAAAATATAAATAAAATGTCATGATGTCATTCTTGCTGCGGGTACAGTATCTCGCTTTATGAATTCCTTTTGATGTTAACGTATTAAAATATTACCTTAGGCGAATATTATTATTATAAAATGTCCATTGAATGTCAACGTTGACCGCCAACGCTTTTCTAACTAATAAACACATGGAAGCGTTGCACACACGCAAAATAAATACCTCACACTTTATTTGACGTGAAATGCATATATAGAGTGTATATGTAAATGCCACTGTGGGTGACATTTGTCACATTAAAGAGTGGTAAAATGTAATTTAATGCATTGAACGCCTCCGTATGGAAAGTTCGTGACATGTTTCATAGAAGATTTTTTTATTTATTGGAAAATCAACAGAATATATACAAAAATAATATAATATAATAAAATTTTAAAAAATAAGATTCCATTTACGGGTTTTCACTTAAGTAATCTAAAAATAAAAAAAATTAAAAACTGTCATATACATAAAAGTATAACTATATAATAAACTTGCAATAAATATTTTTATCAAATAATTGAATTTTTCTGTATCAAATAGTCAAAAGACATCAAAAATATTTCTCTTAAACGTATTAAAATAAACATTATTGATGTCTATTTCATTAAGCATTACATTGCACATATCGCATGCTCGATTTAAAAATGAATTTTGGTTGGACTTGGTGTTCATTTTAGGGAATTTAAATAATGTTTGGTTTCTGGTCTGTGCTCCCGGTACTCTAAAATTGATGAGTGATTAAAGCTTCAGCTCAATCTACATAATTCTTTAAAAAATTATACAGGAAAATAAAGTCAGCAGTGTTCCTACGTGTTACGAACTTGGGTAAATGTTATTTTACCGGAAATGTTGTTCTTCCTGGCTCCATCCCAGCTTATCGTTTTTGTAGACTTTTGGGATCAGCTCTCCTCGTCCTCAGGGTGTAGGTCCTTCTTTCATATACAACGTCACCTAGGCCATGCCTTCGAATCATGTTATCTTTCTGTAGCATTCATGAATATTTTGGTAAATACCCATAATATAAGTCGAGATTATTGTCGTCAGTTTTGTGTGTCATTTTCACAGCCCTGATATCACAGCTCACCGCCTATTGTCTCTGAATCTGGACTATAATCTTTTCTTTGTCACTTTATAAAATAAAGACGTATTTTATAAATTAAACAAAGAATGGTACGTGTCGCTAAAACTCCATGCAAAGTTACCTCCCACGCTCTAATATAAAACGCTTAGCACCACAAAGAGATTTGAAACAGACAACCTTTTGTGACGATGTTGTTTTGATGTCGTTTCAACATTGAATATAAAAATAAACCGCTTGTATAGACCACTTTCGAGTTTATTAATGTTAACAGGACTAGTTTCGAGAACAACAGATGAAAATACAAAATGTTTGATAAGAACATCTGTAGTTCTCGAAACGAGTCGTGTTTGCATTACTAAACTCGTGTGTTTTATACAAGGTATTATTTTTTTATATTAAAACGATCATGTTATTCGTCAAACTTAAAACCGAATCAATAAATAATATCGTTTCTACTTAATACAGTAACTTAACTTAATAATATAACATGTTAGAGTAAAATAATTTACAATGTAATAAAATGAATTTATTTTGTATTTTTAAAGTAACATTTAGTTCGCAAAACTAGTCGTGTTTACATTAATAATGCTTATCCTCAGGCTTGCAATCTTTCCTCATATCACCATTCGAACATCTGTCATATATCTTTTTGCCGCACATTAATCTGAGAGATCGAATTTAGACTGCATTCAGTCTACTTTCATCATCATTTTATTTTCAATATCTTTGCTTTCATAAGCATTATCGATAAAATTAAGAATGGTGTCTCGAGATAGTTTGGGCATGTTAATCTAATGAGTGAAGAATGAACAGCAAAACAATTATAATTATAAAGACGAATGTAGTTAGAAATAGAAGCAGAGGAAGACCGTGGAAAACTTGACATGATCAAGTAATTTTAATACTTGAAAGTGGTCAGGTCAGGAGTTAGAATAATTGGCGTATATGTATGTATGAGGAGATGCGTGATTTTGGAACATGCGAATGAATGTTTGCAAAAACAAAATGGTGTGACGTTCTATTCCCTCCCCCTACTCCTGCGGGGAACTGGCGTAATAGATGATTATTTTTTGACATCTCATCAAAGATGAAGAAGAATATGGAAGTCTGGGCGTTTACAGGGCTGACGACCGTCATAGGCTGGTTAAAGTGGTCACTTTACACACGTGTAACATTCACCAATTCTACCCATTATTGACGACCACACTACTCAAATTCTTGGAAGTTCTACAAATATGAACCAATTTTGAAACATTGTTCTTGAATCACTAGAACTTCACTAGAGACATCTATTGGTGAGATGAAAAGGAGCTTTTTATTGAGCAGAAACTCTTCTATTAGTATGTGAGGTCCGAATCCTGGATTATAATCACACACATGAGAAACGCCAGAAAATGTCATTTTCATTATTATTATTTAAGCTTATATTTTGACCAGATAATTTATTTACAACACTTAAGCTGTAGATTATTATTGATTACTAAGTTTTATTTTCCAGTCCCCTCCTTTATTTCAGTGTAGGTGCGTTCAATACTTGTTTTTATTATTTCCTGCTACTAATCTATGAAATAATTAAAAATATATTAATTACTTTTTTTTCTACTTAATTTATTGGTCCGCTACTCTATTTTTTACCTTCCCCACGACCAGAACTATGCAGATTTGATTTGAATGGAAATAGACCGCGTCGGTACCCAATCTTGACACCTGTCCGAAACTCTACAATATATCCTCATTAAAATATGACAGCTGTGTTTGAACTGAATATACGTTACTCCGTCTTTCCGGGCGATTCTTATTCCGTGTCGTGAATAGCAGTAGTTATTTTCTTACTGCCGCTTCATTTGGTAATAGCGGTTCGCACAAAGCGACGTCTACTGACCTCCATCTGCATTCAAATCTCTCCTTCTGGTGTTCTAATAAAGAGCGATCTTTACTAAGGTAAATACACATTCAAAGAATGTTGTACATATCGCTCACACCTTTCAAGAACGTCATAAATCAAAAAAACTTGATTTTTTCAGGAGAACGTTTTTAAAGTTTAAAAATATAATTATTAAAAACAAATATCAAGCCACTTATTGAACTTTTTACTGTGCAACACATCTTTTCAGGTGAAACCTGAAGGTTCTTTCTCCATTTGAAAAATATTTAGTATATTTCAAAAAATAATTAAACAAAACCTCTTCTTCTTGAAACGATCAATTAACCTATAAAACACTCATATTGACAAGGCAATTTCTCTTACAATGTGTAAAAACAGGCTTAAGTAAATATTTTCCAAAAAATTGTTAAAATATTTGTTAAAATTGTCGCGTGTTGAGTTGGCAGCTAGCGTGACGACTTTTTGCCGCTATTCATCACGCCACTTAATACGAATGTACGAACATATATTGCGCTTAATTCACTATTTATTCCCTTTCAATTCTTGTATTAACATTCCTGACACTTGATAGTATGCGCATATTTACGGGCGTAATTTCCACTGTTCCACATTCGTTACTTCGCGGGCCGAATTCGGAATATGCCCTCGTTTAGTAGGAATGAATTTAGGGGCTGTTTCCTGAAACGGTTATTCGCATATTTGCATGCATAATAAAGTTTTCACCCGCGCTATTGTATTAGATTTTGGAATAGGATTGGCCAAGAATGGTGTCACAGCCTTACGCCGAATAGCAACCGAATGAGAACACGATAGCGATGCTGCATAAGCCGTAGATTTAAAATATTTTCTTCTACTCTTTTCTTCTTAGTGTAGACCTTTTGGCATGTTTTTAAAAAGGATGTCTTTTTTACATTTTTGTTATATTCAACAAAAACAACTTGACTTCTTCTTTTCTTCTCGGTAAGGGGGATTTTCAAAACCCTTATCCACACCTGATGATGCATAGAGCACTGCATCATATAAACGCTGTGTTATCTTGATCGTCACTTACTTGACGGCAAGGCGATCGCAAACTTAAAATATGCGTTTAATTCTAATATTTTATGGTCCCAATCTTTATTACTTATTTATTTATTTGTGAAATATTCTTATGATTCCCTTTCATTTATAGATTTTTCCTGTAAAAAATACTGGAAGTATGAATCTAAAATGTTGTTAAAGATATATTTGCATGGTATTTATACTATCATTGGACGAAGTCTATGACATTGAAAGGTGACTCTTTGAAGGCTTTCACCCTTGACGACTGCTGTGACCCGTGACAGTAACGAAAGGGTATCCACTATCTTCCAATTTGGCTACAAAAGGCGTAAGGCGGTGTCACAATGCAAATGTCATTAATACCATAAACAATATATACAACCTGCTCTAGGCAACTAGAAACTGCTGAAACGCAAATGATTAGATGGTCAGCTGGAGTCCCTGTCCCTTAGAGACAAAATACAGATTTCTCGTATTCGTAGAAGCCTGGGTGTAACTGACATCAATAGTAAGATAGAGCAGTGTTCCGCAAAGTGTGTGCCGCGGGCACACTTGTGTACCGTGGTGGTTAGTTGGTGTTCCGCGGAAAAAAGTTATTTATTACCTCCTGCAATTGGAGATAATCCAGATTTTGTGAACAAGTATTTGGACACACTCAAAATGTTGTAAATAAATTATCTGGTCAAATTATATAAGCTTAAATAATAAAAATGAAAATTATATTTTCTGGCGTTTCTCATGTGTGTGATTTTATCCAGGATTCGAACCACACATACTAATAAAAGAGTTTCTGCTCAATCAAAAGCTTCTTTCCATCTCACCAATAGATGTCTCTAGTGAAGTTCTAGTGATTCAAGAATAATGTTTTAAAATTGGCTTATATATATAGAACTTCCAAGAATTTCAGTATGTGGTTGTCAATAATGGGTAGAATTGGTGAATGTTACACGTGTGTAAAGTGATCACATAAACCAGCCTATGATGGTCGTCAGCCCCGTAAATGCCAGACTTCCATATTCTTCTCCATCTTTGATGAGATGTCAAAAAATAATATGAAAATAACTCCTGTAATTAGAGATAATCCAGATTTTGTGAACTAGTATTTGGACACACTCAAAATGTTGTTCAGTTATGTAATTAGTTAGTTTTATGATTTACAAAAAATTATAATTATTTGCCTACTTTCGTGCCTGTTCTAGCCAAATGCCCTCATTCAAGGATTGGCAACGCCGTTATTCCGTTTTACCAGAGTGTCTCCTTGCAAAGATTAGTATGCAAATCAAGCATGAAATGTGATCCCATCATTATATGCGCATCATCCTCTCTATTCACGACGATGCGATTATACTGTACTCTGGGAATAAAATAGCATCACGTGTGAGGTTGTTCCACTAATTGATTCGTTCTAGAAATTAAAACTCTGTAACATGAGATAATTGTATTTTGATGCGTTCTTGAGAATAGGTTTTAAACTAGAAAATGAAGGCCTGGTTTTTAGAATCGCCTTAGTCCGCTTTTGTTCAACACAAATGAAAGAGAAAATAAAAGTATAGGTATTTGCAGAGCTTATAACCTGTCATTAGGTGGTTAAAGTGATCAGTTACACTTATAACATTTACCATTCTACTTATAATTGACAAACACAATATTTTTTTAAAGAAATGTGGGTTGAGATGGTTTGGACATGTGGAGCGATTGAATGAAAAGAGAATAGTAAAACAAATTTACGAGGCGAATATAATTAGTAGGATAAAGCAGAGAAAGACGATAAAATCTTGTCATGATCGAGTATTTCAAATACTTGAAAATGGTCACTTCAGAAGTCGGAATGATCGGCGGGTATGTATGAGGAGATGCATGAATGTGGAATACACAATGATTGTTTGCAAAGACAGATTGGTGTGGCGTTCTATTCTCTCTGTATGGTATGTATGAGGAGATGCAAGAATGTGGAATACACAATGATTGTTTGCAAAGACAGATTTGTGTGGCGTTCTATTCTCTCTGCCTACCACTGCGGGAAGCGGCACGATAGTTAGTTAGCTAGTTAGAATATTTCCTTTGATACCTTCACACATGATATCTTTGATTTAATACATTTGATATACGAGTTCTCGACACCATCTGCTCACATGTGAAAAAAAGGTTTGAATTGAAGGATAAGACACATCGTTTTATATTACGTTATTATTTTATTTCAAAATTCAACATTCGGTTCTGAAAAATAAAAATTCACCTTCAAATCAGCTAAGAAAAACTTTCTAAGGTGTATAAAAAAAATTATATTTTTTTGAAAAATAATGTCTTCAAATGAAAATAATAAATGTTCTTAAACTTAAAAGCATTCGACGAAATTCGAAAAGATGCTCTCCAATTGTGTTATATTATTTCATATCGCATTCTTCTTTTTTACACAATCGATAAAAACGTTATAATTGATTTACAGCGAATAGATTACCTCCCTTTTTACTTCAACAGCACGCACCGTTAACTTTTCCATACCTAATATTTACATACACATACGAATAATCGTTTGAGCCCGAGCGGCAAGCAGTCTGGAATTGTGGAATTGCCGACATTTTTTCTTCCATCATTCCGCTCATACCGAGTCATCTCGGCCTATTTCATTGGTCGGCAACGTGTGGCATGCGACTCTTTGACCATTTAACACTTTTTCTTTTCTTGAATGTTTTCTTGAATCATTCCTTAATTTTAAAAATGGCATTGAAATACTACATTCTAATAAAAAAGTAAACTCATTGCATAATTTAGAGATTTTTTAAATTAAAAAAGCCTTAAAACAAAATTTAAATATTATTAGTAATCAATTAAATTTAAGTAACAGTTTTATTTTCGATATTTTTCCAATTTCTGTTACTAAAATTTCTGCACAGTAGGTTTTTGCGTGTGTTCTCCACTTTACGTATGCGTGCGCAGCTTCATACTGTTTTTGGGTGATTCCATTAGTTGTTATTTGGGGTTGCTATGCAGTGAATAATAAAAATAACATTTAGGATTTTTACGGAGTGTGTGGAAGTTTTCGGTGAGAGTATTTAATGTTTTTGAATTAAAATAAACCCTGATGATGGCAAGGCTCTTGTCGAAACCGTTAGGTTAAAATGTATTAATAAAAAGTGGTTAAAACTAAGTTATTTAATTTTATAAAGTTTTTAACACTTTGTTTACCAACGATTTTTTCGAAGACTCACCTTCAAATCCAAACAAATTGGTACTAATAGCAAAAAAAAACACATTTTAACAAAAACATCCATAATATATGTACCTACGGTAAAACGGTTTGATTATTATGATTTTTACTGTATCAACTACCAAAAGCCGACTAGTCGGCTTTTCGCTGTCATCCGTAAACGACTAAACACCGATTAGTCAGTTTTTCTACCTTACGCACTGAAAATAATTCTCACAACAATGTACATCATCATATCGATTTCAAATTTCAACTATTTATTTAAAAGGGATATTTACTGCGAACTAATTTTTTTTTTTTAAAAGCGTTATTATTTATTAGTTGTTATTTTATGAAACGTTGAAGACAGTATTTTTGGACTAGAAATTATAAGCAAAAAATGTCGTTTGTGATTCATTTCAGATACGTTTTATATTAATTAAAAATATTGGCTTCATGGCTGACTTGATCAAATTTTCATAGGAGATGTACGGACATTATCGCAATACCGAAATACATAGTACAAATATGTATGTATCTATGAAATAAATTAAATAAAAATAAAAATTGTTATGTGCATGTTCGGCTCTTTGGCTAATAAGTTTGCCGACCACTAGTATTTTTAATGAGCTAATTGGCTCTTTGTTGTGAGCACCGAAAGGTGACAGTCATCGTCTCCGCCTAACTTTTTTATGGTCGCAAGTTGAAACAAAAAAATCCATTAAAATTAATGCACTATACTTTGTCTTCGTTGTCATCGTGGCTTCGTGATTCTTTGTTGATGATGTTTTTTTTATTACTATTTTCAACGTCTGATTTTGATTAGTTTTGGTGTGCCATATATTGTATAGTAAAATGCTTTGAATCTAAACGTACCGTATCCGTTAAGCACGCTTCGAGTTCAATTTTCAATTATTGGCGTTTGATTTCGCCGGTAAAACTATGTGATAGATGTCTTTTTGAGTATTTCATGGTAAAGAATAGCTTATTTTGAATTTTGAAAAATATGGATGGAGAAGAATGTGCATATCAAAATGGAGAATCCCAGATTTGTCAACATAGATTTTGGAAACACCCGAAATGTTTTTTTTAAAGGAACAACCCACAGGAGCTCTATTTAAGAGGCTTGTCTGCAAATAGAATAGTAATGATAGGAGAGGTAGATGTGAAATCACAAACACCAAGATCAATCAGAAATAAGTATTTTTTAAATTTATTTTGTATCGGCAATCGAACCCGCAACGCCAGTTTCGCAGTCGAGCATCATCAACCCACTACGACACAGCGCCTGTCCTGTTGTCGGAGTTTTTCTTTAAATTACCTAAGTAATGTGGCTCTGAAATCTAGCCAGTGCTTATATTATATGGGGTTGCAAATCTTCAATTTTTTTTCTACCTGTTTTTTTTACTGATTACCTCAAAGTTATAAATATGTCTGTCTAATATTGTTTAATCTTATTAAATCCATATTGTTATCAGAGTCAAATCAACTGATTATATCTATGCACAGATGTTATCACATCTCCCTATCTCCATATATTTGCATAATATGATATGACATGTGTTTCTCTTAACATACGTCATGGCTAAACTGATCACATATCGCGGGTTTTGTAGAAATTGTGCTCACTTCTGTTCTGCATTACGAGTCAATCAATACCTATCAAATTGTTTACTGATTTTTTTCTTACAAATATTTAATAAGTTATGTATTTGTTTTTCCACGTAACTACACACTTACATTCTGATGATACTTTATTTTGCATCAAAAATTAAAATATTTACTGTTAATTATTTTTTAATGAAAATGTCTCAGGAAAAACATTGAATATCACCAGATCGCTTAAGCCAGCTCAATGCCAGGTCGTAAGCCCTGGGATGCTTATACTTCCATCGTCTTTCATAAAAAAAAGGAAGAACGATACATTTTTCTTTATTTTTTTTTTGTTAAAAAGAGAAATATTTGTGTTTTTATTATTTACACAAATATTTCAATTTCATACTATTTCTGTGAGCCTAAGCGGCTCATTATTAGAAATAGGTATCAAATTGCGGTAGATTGGGTTCGAACCGAGAAACTCACTTACACAATATGGCTCCAGAGTATCTTAAGGAGCTGTGTATTCCAGATGAATTGGTTGATAGACGTCTCACGCTTCGATCGGCTACAGCATCTGCAATGGGCAAAGTGATCTTACCAGCTCGCAACCGACGCACTTAATTTGGCGAGCGAGCTCTGAGATGCTCAGACTTCCACCTTCCTTCATATAAAAAGAACAATAGATGTTTCATATCAAGTTAACTTATAATACAGTACCTAGATTTAAATAAGGGCCATTCAAAATAAATTTGAACATATTTTTGTTACAAGAAATCGTTCAATTATATTTTGATTTTCAGTAAAATGAATGACATAACGTCGTTCTTTGTTTTCGCAAGGCATTATGAATATGAAAACATTCTCTTTTGAAATGCCATTCCTAAACATTGCAAAATTGTGATATTCTTTTCATTTCATAACGAATAACTGGGAAGCGAGTAGTAATAATAAAATGCCTTCTTTATAGTAGGGCGATCGCATGATAATGCTATTAAAATTTTACTACCATACGCGTGGAATATAAAAGTAACTTAAATTAAGAAAGTTTTACGTCAATTCTCGCCTCGAATGTAAATGCTTTACGGAATTGGTAAATACTTTGGTGTAATGATTAAAACGATCATATGTTCTGTCAAAAATCGATTTTTAACCTATTTAAGTATTTATTTCACGATCAAATAATAACTAATTATAATAGTGTGCCCTTACAGAATTTTCTCGTGCCGAGGGCATATTTTACATTTTTTTATTAAACTAAATGGAAGAAAATTGTTTATTATATGCAATCAAATATGACGTGGCCAAATAATGCGATCTATTTCAAATATACTCGCTATTTTTAACCATTTATGAATATCTCTTTTATATTCACAACATTTTGTGTGTTTTCAAATATTGTTCACAAATTTGGATTATCTCCAATGAGGAGTTATTTTTTATAATTAAAATTTAACTTTGTCTGAAAATTACCATGAATATTTTATTATAACTTAATTATAAGTTCTACCGATTTCGAAGCTAACCGCTTCTTTATCAAGACTGATTAATTGATAAAGATTGATAAAGGAGCGGTTAGCTTCGAAACCGGTAGACATTATAATTTAGTTATAATAAAATATTTTGTGATTTTAAAACAAAGTTACATTTTAATTATAAAATAGAAAATCATTAAGTTAGTGCTTCAATTTCAGTTATATTTTTTGACATCTCAACATATATGAAGTAGAATTGGTGTATGTTATACGTCTGTAAACTGATCACTCAAACCGCCTTTGACGGGAGTAAGCCCCGTAAATGCCCAGACTTCCATATTCTTCTTCACCTATCCTGAGATGTCGAAAAATAATATAATATCCCTTTATTTTATTTATTTTGAATATTAGAAAACCATACATTCGAGTCCTGGAATTTTTACCTTTTATTTGATAAAATGAGTTAACATAGATTTTTTCATCACACACACATGGTTTATTTCTAACACACGATTACCACATTCCTCCTTACGCCTTACTCCCACAATTGTATAATATATCATGTTACCCGCTAATTATCACGGTTATGGGATAATGTGTCTTCAATCGCTTATTTATTATGTATTTATCCAAGTTTATTGAACTAAGTAGGCACCTAACACGACTCTAGGTAACACGTACTTACCTATCGAGTATTTCGATTGCCTTTTACGCCTCTATCACGAATCCATAAAACTTTTAGGGGATCTTAAAATTTATCGCTAGTTACCGTTTGATCATGATCGACGCCTGGAAAAGTATAATAAATTACCTTTCATATAAACATGCTGAATTGAGATATCAAATAGTGATGTTATTGTACTTAATGTCAATCTTTCTATTACAGTTTTTCTTGTGTCCACACACATCGCTCACTCCTTTCAAGAACGTCATAAATCAAAAATCGTCAATTTTCATTTGTGCATGTTTTCAGAATGCCCAAAAAATGTACTATATCCCAGCAAAAGAGGCATAGTTTTAACTTAATATTTACCCGCTACAGGGCAGAAAGTGTTGTTTTTGCATTTTGAGGAATAGGTATTGTTTAATTCTTTTTTAAATATACTAAATATTTTTGAAATGGAGAAAAAACCTCAGGTTTACCTAAAAAGATCTGTTGCACAATAAAAAGTTCAATAAGTGGCTTAATTTTTTAAATAAGTACATTGTATTATATTATTAAACTTTAAAAACGTTATCCTGAAAAATCAAGTTTTTTGATTTATGACGTTCTTAAAAATATAACACAATGTATTAAAAATAAATATCAAGCCACTTATTGAAGTTTTTACTATGCAACAGAAAACAGTTAAAAATATGCCTTATTTGCTGGGATATAGTACATTTTCTGGACATTCCGAAAACATGCTCAACTGAAAATTGTCGATTTTTGATTTATTACGTTCTTGAAAGGAGTGAGCGATATGTCGTTATAGGTCTACATCTTACTCGTGCAACCAAAATAAACACATTAATGAAACATACAAGTTATCTTCTTCTTCTAACCTTTATTCGCATCCAGTGGTGCATAAGACACTGCATCGAATACGGGCATGTTATTTTGATTATTAAATGCATGAAGGAAATTTGATGAGCTTTGCGCTCCAGGGTAATATTAAATAAATATAACAGAAAAAAAATACTCATATTTACATTTACCTCCCTGGGAATTAAATCTCTACGGTTCAGTGTATGCGCATTGTTGTTGAATTCCTTTCGTATGTAAGTTGTAATTTTTGTATTAACATTTTTCTTATTCTAATATGTCACCTATTGATGAAAGCTATTTGATTCACAAATTCTCAACTCAAGGGCGACTTCAGCCAAAATCCTAAATTTATTTATTATTTTAACCTCATTTACAGAAAAAAGTACATTGGCGGACTTTGTTTACCAACATTGTTTACCAAGATCCGGAGTTCGTTCCTGATCATGCTCGCAGCATCCATATATGTAGAGGGTGATGATTTGTATTCGCAACACCCACTAGATGAACATATATGGCGCTGCTAAATCAAATCTTCTGCTGTGTATTCATATCTCGAGCAAAATGCTCTCATACGAATGAAATGTGGATTAAGGCTCTCAGTCACAAAAAATGGGATGCTTCGCATAAACAATTTGGAGCTTAATGTTTTTTTGTTATGCCTGTAAAAACTTGTAATTTCAATAATTAAAGAAAACACTTTGTTTTTTACCACTTGAGTTTTATTATCGACCACATGTTTCGGATGTTAAACTTCCATCATTCAGGTCTGTATAATAACATGTAGTCGATAATAAAACTCAAGTGGTAAAAAACAAAGTGTTTTCTTTAATTATTGTAACATGTCTTACCACAAAGTTAATGCCGAAACAATAAATAAAATACTTGTAATTTCGATGATGTAAACATATGTATGTTTAAAAATAAAAATAAAACCCTTATCCGCACCCCAATGGTGCATAGGGCACTGCGTCATATAAACGTAGTGTTATTTTGATCGTTTACACATGAAGGAAAGGTGATCAGCCCTCCGCTTCAGGCACCAGTCCAAGGTAATATTGAATAAATATGACAGTGAAAAAATCACTAATATTTATTTTACCCTCCTTGGGAATCGAACCCGGGACCTCCAGAACGGTAGCCGAGCGTGCTGACCATTACACTACCGAGGCGGACATGTATGTATGTTTACAATTTTAATATTTATGTAGTACAACTACTGCTTGTGTACTAAACGATATCAAAATCAGTGTGCGAATTGTTGTAGTGTGTGGATACTTTGGAATAGTAAGTTCAAATGATACGAGTGAAAAATTGGTTAAGGCCCTCAATTTAAAAAAAAACTTCGTGCTTTGTGAGATGCTTCGTATAGACGTATGGACGATTTGTTTTTTTGGCTTGCCTATAAAAAAAACTTATACGCGTTTACAATTTTCATTTTTTAGGACTAATACTGTTTTTAATTTAAGTTTTACTTACCACAAATAGTGGCATTTACCAAGTAAAACTTAAATTAACAATGAATAGATTTTACCACAAAGTGACTGCCGAATCAATTAATAAAGCTAATACTGTTTGTCTGCAAATACTGCAAAATCAGTGTGCAAAGCACTGCAGTGTGTGATTACTTTGAAATAGTAAGAACTTTACCATTTAATTAAAATATTAAAATAATATGTGTATAATACACACACACGTATATATATATATATAATTTTTTGACATCTCATCAAAGATGAAGAAGAATATGGAAGTCTGGGCATTTACCGGGCTTACGACCGTCATAGGCTGGTTTGAGTGATCACTTTACACACGTGTAACATTCACCAATTCTACCCATTATTGACAACCACACTACTCAAATTCTTGGAAGTTCTATATATATGAACCAATTTAGAAACCTTGTTCATGAATCACTAAAACTTCACTAGAGACATCTATTGGTGAGATGTAAAGAAGCTTTTTATTAAGCAGAAACTCTTATATTAGTATGTGAGATCCGAATCCCGGATTATAATCACACACATGAGAAACGCCAGAAAATACCATTTTCATTTTTATTATTAAGCTTATAATTTGACCAGATAATTTATTTACAACATTTTGAGTGTGTCCAAATACTTGTTCACAAAATCTGGATTATCTCCAATTACAGGAGTTATTTTCATATTATTTTTTGACATCTCATCAAAGATGAAGAAGAATATGGAAGTCTGGGCATTTACCGGGCTTACGACTGTCATAGGCTGGTTTGAGTGATCACTTTACACACGTGTAACATTCACCAATTCTACCCATTATTGACAACCACACTACTCAAATTTTATTAATATAAGAGTTTCTGCTTAATAAAAAGCTTCTTTACATCTCACCAATAGATGTCTCTAGTGAAGTTTTAGTGATTCATGAACAAGGTTTCTAAATTGGTTCATATATATAGAACTTCCAAGAATTTGAGTAGTGTGGTTGTCAATAATGGGTAGAATTGGTGAATGTTACACGTGTGTAAAGTGATCACTCAAACCAGCCTATGACGGTCGTAAGCCCGGTAAATGCCCAGACTTCCATATTCTTCTTCATCTTTGATGAGATGTCAAAAAATAATATGAAAATAACTCCTGTAATTGGAGATAATCCAGATTTTGTGAACAAGTATTTGGACACACTCAAATTGTTGTATATATATATATATATATATATACACCCCTGGACAAAAAAATTTACGAGTCCTCAAAAAAACTAAAATTGACACATAATGAATTATTCTTGATATTTAATTAGTTTTTTTTGTATTGTTTAACATATGTGATGACTACTCGTTACTTCAAGGTTAAAATGAAAGATCTTACACATGAATTGTACTTAGAAATTGCCATTATATACCAGGTATCAGATTATCCGAACCTTAGAGACCCATAACGGTTCATTTATGGTCGAGTGTTTGTGATGGAATAATAAAAGACATGTAATTTTTTAATTCATATTTAAGAAGAAGGTTCTAATCGCTTTATTTTAAATTAAGGTATTTTACATTTAAACATATTTATAACATTTAAAAATATTTAATACTTAGTGAATTCACCTTTATTTTTTATAACATGTAAAATTGTACTATTTAACGAAGCGTAAAGCGAATCTTACATTTCTGATGTTATTTCTTCTTCCTAAACTTGAATCAAGTTTTTTTTAATTCCTCAATGTTTTTTTTATTTTTTTTTCCCAACTTTTTTTTCATAATCGCCCATAAATTTTCTATCGGGTTCAAATCAGGACTATTCCCGGGCCACGTCAACGATTTTAAGCCAATTTTATCCTTGTATTCAATGATCTGTAAGAAAAACAATAAATTATTTATCAAGTGGTCTACAAAGTGCATTAAAAAATAAATATTTGTACTCACAGTGCGGGCTCTATGGCACGGCGCCAAATCGTCCTGAAAAATCGGGTCCGCGGTATACTGCGTAATGTCCTCGATTGTTGGAATAAGATGGTTTTTCAGCACTTTTTGTACTGGATGGCATTCATCGTACCCTGTATAAAATTTAGAGGTCCCAAACCGTACGCTGTCATGCACCCCCAAATCATGACGTAGGGTGAATGTTTAACGGTTCGAGTGACGCACGACGGATGGTATCTTTCCCCAAGTTTTCGTCGAACTATCTTTCTGCCGTCTGGACCAAAAAGGTTGAATTTTGATTCATCGGAGAAAATAACATTTTGCCAATCCTCCAAGGTCCAATTCTGGTGCTCCTTCGCCCAATCCAGTCTAGCCTTCTGCATTTTGTTCGTCAGTAATGGTTTCTTTGCGGGACTTCGTGCCTGGAAACCATGCTCCAACAGCCGCCTGGACACTGTTTTTACTGAAAATGTTGATTAGCTAGTAGACTGCACCTCTGCGTGTATTTTAAGTGCCGTTAAAAATCGATCGCGCATAACATTTTTTTTTTATTAAGCGATCACCTCGGGCAGATGTCGCGCGCCCCCATCCGCTTCCTTTTTTCCGTTCTATGGATCCAGTTTTTTGGAATTTTTTAAATAAAAACCTCACTGCACCTTCTGAATACCCAACTCGACGAGATATTTTACAATCAGATATGTTTTGTTGCGACAGTGTGATTATTTTGGGTTTTATCGCTATCGACATTTGCTTTGCACTTTCCATGATTGTTGTGTTATGTTCCCTCAAACGCGGGTAAAACAAAATTGTTGAGACATTTTAAAATGTAAATATTGTAGAAAGGTGACACAAAGTGTCTTTAATTTATTGAACAAAAGAAAGAGGTATCGATAAAGGATTTCTTAGAAAAAGAGTTCAGTAAAGTCAAGGCGTGCGGTAGCAAGTAAACTCGTAAATTTTTTTGTCCTGCGGTGTATATATATATATATATATATATATATATATATATTTTATTTTATTTTATTTTATTTTATTTTATTGGAAGGAAGAACAACAGTTACAATATATGATACATACAGAATACAAAAAATAAAATCATGAGTACCAATTATAGTTCTTCACAACTATACATAAGAGAGGTCTATATAAAGGAAGAGACATGAGACAAGGATGGGATAAAGAGAAAAGGAGATGGCAGTGATAGGAAAGAAAGAAAAGGAAAGGACAGGGAATAGAATTACTTTTTTAGGTTTATAAGATTTCGAACAATTTAGCTTTAAATTTTAAAAGATTGGAGTAGAACATATCAAGGTCGGTACAACATTCATTAAATTTTCCACAACTTCGATAAATAAATGAATTTTTTGTATAGTTCTTTGTTGGTGCTGGATTATAAAAGGTATGACTATGCCTATTGATTCTAATTGGACAGTGAAAAGGTATCTGCGCAAGAAGATAAGGGCTCTCAGTCATATTATTTATAACTTTATACAAAAAACATAAATCTGATATATTCCTACGTTTACTAAGTGAAGATAATTTATGGAAGGCTAAAGATTCTTCATAAGAGTTGAAACTTAAATGAAGCTTACCATCCATCATTTTTAGAAATTTATTTTGAATACGATCAAGTTGAGCTATATATATAGCGTACTGAGGGTTCCAAACGACTGAGGCGAATTCGAGGTGACTACGAACATAAGCGTTATATAAAGTTACAAGAGATGATGTATTTTTAAATGGTTTAGTGGTTCGAAAAATAAAACCTAAGTTTCTGTAGGCCTTATTAACGCATATATATATATATATATATATATATATATATATATATATATATATATATATATATATATATATATATATATATATATATATATATATATATATATATATATATATATATATATATATATATATATATATATATATATATATATATATATATATATATATATATATATATATATATATATATATATATATATATATATATATATATATATATATATATATATATATATATATATGTGTATTTATATAATTCGTATGTCCCTCATCAGCTGTGTAAAGTAATATATTAACATTTATGTTTGTTAATGACTGTCTCCTGAAAAATTGCCTTTGTGGCATGTGTGATTTTTATCCCAACGTCTTCACTTAAATTACAATATAATAATGTTAATGTATATGTGTGTACTCGTATGTATATTCTTCGCAGGCTCGCGTATAGCACACGCTCCGTAACGTCGCTTCATACATTCGCATATCTTTTCAGGAAAATAATTTTTCGTATACCTTCTCCTGCGAGACCTATTCATATTTGGGGTGCGGTACCAGGTCGTGTATTGAACTGTTCCTCCCCGTGACGTCATATACTGCAACGCGTCTAAAAGCTTCTGTCCGACGTTATAAATCAGGGTCACTTAGTTTTCTCGGAAAAGCTCCGTAGAAAATTGAAATTTGGCAAGTGCATTCGTCGTGAATCTGATAATAAGATGTTAAAGTTGAATGGCCCTTATGTCTAGTGATAATTGGATTGGAGTGCAGACTTACTCACAGGGATCGTTTTCCATTTGTAGTAATGTGTTTGGGAAAATGCTTCATTAATGCTTCGTAGAAAACGTCTGGTCTAAGAAAGCGCCTTAATCTGATTTTTCTAAAGTTTTTATCTTATTTTATTATTTTTAATAATTTTATAATGATATAAAACGCCAACATAACAACTAGAGGTAGATTTTATAAAATTAAACAACTTTGTTTTAACCACTTTTTTTATTTTATTATTAGTACACTTTAACCAACCGGTTTGGACAAGAACCTTGTCATCATCAGTGTTTATTAAATTCCAAAACATTAAAATACTAATACTTAATTACATTCCCTTACCAAAAACTTCCACACACTCCGTACACCATATGAAAATATGATTTTAAAAATGATTTAAATAAATGATTTAAAAACTCCTAAATGTTATTTTTATCAATTGCTATTATTAATTTTTACTATTTTACTGTTGTCGAAACCGCTTGGTTGAAGTGTACTAATATAAAAATAAAAAAGTGGTTAAAACAAAGTTGTTTAATTTTCTAAAGTTTATAAAATGTGCCACAAAGTATCTGCGAAAAACATTCAAGAAATAACTGTAGATTCACTGTACATACAAACTTATTCCCGAATTAGTTTACATACTAGGAGACACTTGAAGACATGGTTTTCAATTTTTATCAAAGTAATAAATTGATCAGTTATTTTATTTACAATGTTTTGAGTGTTTCCAAATCGTTGTTCACAATCTGGGTTTGTCCACGTAAGAGTTACTTATATTGAAAAAGAATATGGGTATTTACAGGGCTTATCACTTCTCACTTTACCCTCACCCATGATTGGCAACCTCACTACTCAAATATCAAAATAAAACAAAGATTTGGACATTGCAAGCTGTCCCACCGCTTTCCCAGATCTGATACAGAAGCATCTAGGCTTCTCGACAGTCCTTCTCTTGCAAAGCAATTTGTTTGCTTTTGTTTTGTGAACTATGTTGCGAAATTTATAGAAAATGTGAAATTTATAGAAAATCATATTAATTAGATTAATTATTTACGAAATTTACAACATTTAGAGTGTGTCCAAATACTTGTTTACAAATCTGGATTATCTCCAATTAGGAGTTATTTTTTATATTATTTTTTGACGTCTCAACTTAGATGACGAAGAATAATAACAATATTGTTACACTTGTGTAAAGTGATCTTTTAAACCAGCCTATAACGATCGTAGGCCCCGAAAATGCCCAGACTTCCATATTCTTCATAAATATCTTCGATATGTCAAAAAATAATATTAATGAAATTTATTATAAAACACATTTTTTGAACACACCAAAAATATTGTAATTAAAAAGATAATCGTTATGATTTGTTGGTAGTAATAATGATTCTGATAAAATTCTCTTTATTTTATCGCCTTCCACTTGATTCTCCCGTACGTGTCCAATTTGAGCCCAGACAGCAGACGGCAGACAGGGCGGTGTGCCTCCCTTACACTCCGTACAACCTTTTCTACCCCTGAACTCTCGCGTCTCCAGCAAGTCGGCGCTAATGACTCATTGCACTATACCTACCACCTCTTTACAATCACAGATCGATAATTCTCAAACGTACTTAATAATATTTGGATCCAATCTTTTGATGAAATTCATTTTTAATTTAAGTTTTACTTAGTAAATACCAGTATTTCTTAAAATCTATTGTGACACGTGTTTTGATGCATTCTGCATAATGTTCAAACACATTTACTAAGTAAAATTTAAATCCAAAATGAATAGATCAATTCACAACACGAACAAAATCAACAGTGTACATCATATTATTTATTGATTCGGCATTAACTTTGTGGAATGACATGTTGTTGTTTTTATTTTTAATTAAACAGTTATATGTTTCACCTGTAGATGAAAACGTCTGTTAGTTTTCGAAACTAGTCGTGTGCAATGAAATAAATCTCATTATGTTGTTATACAACTGTTTAATTTTTTTAAATAGTGTACAGTGTACTTCATTCACAATTTTGTGAATAAATTATCTGGTCAAATTATAAGCTAAAATAAGAAAAATTCAAATGATATTTTCTGGCGTTTCTCATGTGTGATTATAATCCAGGATTCGGACCTCACATATCAATAAAAGAGTTTCTGCTCAATGAAAAGCTTCTTTTCTTGTGAAAAGTGAAGTTCTAGTGATTCAAGAACAATGTTTCAAAATTGGTTCATATTTATAGAACTTCCAAGAATTTGAGTAGTGTGGTTGTCAATAATGGGTAGAATTGGTGAATGTTACACGTGTGTAAATTGATAACTTAAACCAGCCTACGACAGTCGTCAGCCCCGTAAATGCCCAGACTTCCATATTCTTCTTCATCTTTGATGAGATGTCAAGAAATAGTGTACAACATGTTATATAATCCAAGAGGAATTGCCTAAATCTAGGTGTTGATCTAAATTGTTTACTTGGTGTGTGTAATGTATCGTATTACCCAAAGCTGTTTTATTTAAACGAGGACAAAAAATAGCAAAGTTCTCATGTCTCATCTTCCTAACGTGTCTCGTGTGTTTTCCGCAGGATCCGTCCGCAGATCCCGCGCGAGGTGATCGACATGTGTCGCGTGTGCACCGCCGTGACGCCGGGCGAGCCGCAGGTGACGCTTGGCCAGGATAAGTCCTTCACGTTCGACTTCGTGTACGACACTGGCGGCCAACAGGACGAAGTGTACGGCTCCTGCGTCGAGAGCCTCGTCATGGGCAGTCTGGACGGGTACAACGCCACCGTGCTCGCCTATGGACAGGTACTTACTGATACTACTTACTACCACCCTTTCTTATATGGTAACACTATACTTATATAGTCAACACGAGACGTCCCAAGTCACTCAGTCACGCGTTATCTCCTTGGCTTCCTCCCAGGTCAGTCCGGCATCTTAAAGTCGGTGAATGGTCGTAGCAGTCTTCTGGGGCGCCAAAATCCTTGTTGGGTTGAAAGAAGAGATATGAGGAGTTTATGCTCCCTTTATGAACAGCTGGGACATGTTCTTAGGTGGCATTCTAAGAACATGACCCAGCCGTGTCCATCTTCTCCTCTTCAAGACTTTCAGCATGAAGGGCTGTTTGGTTGTTCTCATCACGTCCTCATTCCTGACGAAGTCATACCATTTTACACCCAGTATTCGCCTTAGACACCTATTTTCAAAACTTGCTAGTTTATTGCTATGAGCTTTGGTGAGGTGCCACGACTCCCGTACAGCAGCATTGTAGGCTGCAGGCGTTAAAGACACTTAGATTTTGTCGAATGAAGCAACGAGTCCTAGACATTGCGCATTTTATTGAATATGGCTCCTGCCATTCCGAGCTGTATGCGCAGTTCCATATCTACTCTCTATGTGGAGCAAAAACTGCCTTCAGGGTCTTTTGTCAACCACCAGCCCCCTGCACCCTCCCAAGTCAGATCTTCTTCTCGAACTGCTGACGGATTGTCAGCAGTGGACGTCCTGGCAACTCTCGGGAGGCATGCGAAGTACGTGGCCTAGCCAACTGAATCACCTTTTCTTGATGACAGTTCAGCAAAATATGCACAAAGCAGACCGAAAGAATTGCTCAAACAGTAAATAAGGGAAAAACTACAAGAATTAAGAATGGTAATAGGCAACAATTCGACCATGTGAAGCGAATAAATGATAAAGCAACAATAGGCAATAGTTCGAACATGTGAAGCGAATCATTGATAAAGCAACTATAGGCAATAGTTCGAGCATGTAAAGCGAATGAAAGATAAAGCAACAATAGGCAATAGTTCGAGCATGTGAAGCGAATGAATGATAAAGCAATAACAGGCAATAGTTCGAGCATGTGAAGCGGATGAATGATAAAGAAACAAAAAGCGATAGTTCGAGCATGTAGAACGAATGAATGATAAAGCAATAATAGGCAATATTTCGAGCATGTAGAGCGGATGAATGATAAAACAACAATAAGCAATAGTTCGAGCATGTAGAGCGAATGAATGGTAAAGCAATAATAGGTGAAAGTTCGAGCATGTAGAGAGGATGAATGATAAAACAACAATAGGCAATAGTTCAAGCATGTGAAGCGAATGAATGATAAAGCAACAATAGCATGTGAAGCGCATCAATGATAAAGCAATAACAGGCAATAGTTCGAGCATGTGAAGCGAATGAATGATAAAGCAACGTTTAAATAGATTAACGATACGAATTTAGTTGAAGAAGCCAAGAAGGGCTGTGGAGGACACACCTTTTATCAGATAAGTCTAATATTTCAAAGTCTGTCCACTTTTTTTGCAAAGACATAGAAGTAATGCGTTTTATTCTCTCTGCCTACTCCTGCGGATAAGCGGTATGATTAGTTGGTTAGTTAATTAGAATATTAGCATTTTTATTTAGATGGATAACCTTTATATTTTGCCAATACTTTGCTAACGATCCTACAAGTAAGTTTATAAGTATCGATTTTATGAATCCAACATACATCCAAGATGACTCGGCTGATTTTATTTTTAATGAATAGAATACTTCAATAATTATCAATGATACTTCAAAAGTACTCAACTCGCATTTAATTTTCAGTCTTGAAAATCTCCATCATTTGCGACCCACGTAGATTAAAAAAAAAACTACACCCATTTTTTTTAAAAAGGCTTATTTTTATTTACCAACTAACCATCACCCGCAGAGGTAGGCAATTAGAATAGAGCGCCACACCACTCTATCTTTGCAAACAATCTTCGCTTCTTCAACATTTATGCATCTCCTCATACCAATTATTCCGACTCCTGACCTGATTGAGCGCATTTGAAATATGTACTTGATGATGCCATGCTTTCCTCGGTCTTCCTCTCCTTCTATTACCAACTCATAAAATTGTTTTACTGTTCTCTTTTCACTCATTCGATTCACACGTCCAAACCATCGGAGCACACATTTTTTTATTTGTTTTTATTTTGTAACATAGATAATTACCGACAAATAATGAGTCAGTTAGTTTGCCCGTATGCGGATAGGCCCGGTCGTAAATATTGAATCAATTTAAAGGCCTTATGATTAAAACAAATAATTGTCTTTTTAATCTATTTTTTATGTACAATTTATATAATTAGTTACACACAACTGAAGAAAGGAAATACGTACACAAATACAAATATTTTTATTAAATATAATAATGCTAGTGTGTATGTATGTGTGTCAAAAATGCGCATGCAAAAGACATGGCCGAATGACGCGATTGTTTTCAAATCTTCCCACCTCCATTTCCATTCATGAATCGCTCTTTTACACGTGTTTCGTTTCATTATTTAATGACTTTATGGATGATGGAAACAGGTCGCACAAATTTATTGAATAATGTTCAAAGTTTTGTATAATGCATATACCGTCATAAACTAGGGTTTCCAACATTTTGAGTGTGTCCAAATACTTGTTCACAAAATCTGGATTATCTCCAATTACAGGAGTTATTTTCATATTATTTTTTGATATCTCATCAAAGATGAAGAAGAATATGGAAGTCTGGGCATTTACGGGGCTTACGACCGTCACAGGCTGGTTTAAGTGATCACTTTACACACGTGTAACATTCACCAATTCTACCCATTATTGACAACCACACTACTCAAATTCTTGGAAGTTCTATATATATGAACCAATTTAGAAACCTTGTTCATGAATCACTAGAACTTCACTAGAGACATCTATTGGTGAGATGTAAAGAAGCTTTTTATCAAGCAGAAACTCTTATATTAGTATGTGAGATCCGAATCCTGGATTATAATCACACACATGAGAAACGCCAGAAAATACCATTTTCATTTTTATTATTAAGCTTATAATTTGACCAGATAATTTATTTACAATATTTTTACGTATTTTTACGTATCTTTGATGAGATATCAAAAAATAACTAGGGTTTCCATTTTTATATCCATAACCGAGAACAAAAAGTAATACATTTATAAATTTAAAAATTGACTATTTTTTTTCCTCTAATTGACAAATAAATTTGTTGTTTTAAATTTGTATTTAAATTTGTGTTTTTGTCTGCACAACTTTACAAATCGCTCACTCCTTTCAAGAACGTCATAAATCAAAAAACTTGATTTTTCAGGAGAACGTTTTTAAAGTTCAAACATAAAATACAATGTATTAAAAATAAATTTCAAGCCACTTATTTAACTTTTTACTGTGTAATAGATCTTTTTATGTAAAACCTGAATATTTTTTCTCCATTTGAAAAATATTTAGCATATTTAAAAAAATAATTTAACAATACCTTTTCTTCAAAATGCAAAAATAACACTTTCTGCCCTGTAGCGGGTAAATATTAAGTTAAAAATATGCCGCTTTTGCTGGGATATAGTACATTTTCTGGGCATTATGAAAACATGCACAACTCAAAATTGACGATTTTTGATTTATGACGTTCTTGAAAGGAGTGAGCGAAATGTGCATTTTTGTAACTGGAATAGTACTTATTTTGTGTAACTCAATTATGTGAATGACTCTATTAAGCCCCAGTATTCGTTAAATCACAACTTTATTTTCCCTACACTCATAATATAGGTAATAATAATAATAATAAAACCCTTATCCGCACCCCAGTGGTGCATAGGGCACTGCGTCATATAAACGCAGTATTATCTTGATCGTTTTACACATGAAGGAAAGGTGATCAGCCCTCCGCTTCAGGTACCAGTCTAGGGTAATATTAAATAAATATTACAGTGAAAAAATATAGTAATATTTTACGCAAATGATTTTTTCCATAAAATATCGTTTTTGCATTGAAAAAATAAGTTTTTCTTCGAAATAATTATATGGTTTTGAAGAGTTAATAAAAAGTTAGGAATTAAAAAATGTATTTAAAAATATTTTTCCATATTTATTCTAAAACACAAAAAAGGATCCAATATAAATTGGATATTTAAAATAAAAAATCGAGCGTAAGGACACGTCGAGCCCTGAGCGCGGCTCGGCGCATTCTGATTTGAACGCTTGAGATCTGGGCCTTAATGTAACTATTCTGTAAAATTCCCAAATAAAATAAAATTAAATGATCAACAACCACACTTCTCAAATTTCGGTAGTTTTATTTAGGTTTTTAATTGACGCCTTCTTTCACATGCTGCATCTCAGCAACATCTCGGCTGTCCAAACTTAAAACACACATTTTTTTGTAGTACGTTTTTTTTTGCATTTTTGGACTAAGTAGAATCTACTTAGTCCAAAATAACAAAAAAACGTACTACAAAAAATGTCCCTTACTGTGTTTTGAGTTTGGACAGCCGATCTTTGGTTGAGTTTAGTAAGTCTTTTAACTAAAAATGACCTTTTTGAGAGTTACATAAGATTCTTACCGATATAACATACATTTCATTATGATATGTAAGATTTTTCATCTATGTTGAGATATCAAATGAACAAACTCGAAAGATTTGAACACACTCAAAATATTGTCTGTCTTTTTTACAACATTTTGAGTGTGTCCAAATACTTGTTCACAAAATCTGGATTATCTCCAATTACAGGAGTTATTTTCATATTATTTTTTGACATCTCATCAAAGATGAAGAAGAAATTAATGAAATTAAAGAAATGACTTAAAGACATCTATTGGTGAGATGTAAAGAAGCTTTTTATTAAGCAGAAACTCTTATATTAGTATGTGATTATAATCCAGGATTCGGATCTCACATACTAATATAAGAGTTTCTGCTTAATAAAAAGCTTCTTTACATCTTACCAATAGATGTCTCTAGTGAAGTTCTAGTGATTCATGAACAAGGTTTCTAAATTGGTTCATATATATATATAGAACTTCCAAGAATTTGAGTAGTGTGATTGTCGATAATGGGTAGAATTGGCGAATGTTACTCGTGTGTAAAGTGATCACTTAAACCAGCCTATGACGGTCTTCCGCCTCGTAAATGCTTAGACTTCCATATTCTTCTTCATCTTTGCTGAGATGTCAAAAAATAATCTGTCTTTTTTGCTTCAATGATCATTGCCATTGATTAATTTATGTGATTTAACTCTCTGAAATTTATCTCCCATCGTATGGCCTTTAAACAGATTTATCAAGGCGTTTCTCTAGAATTATAGTTCCTACTTGTGCTGTCCACGGTTGGCGTTGATGAAGAAACCTTGGTTCTAAATTGCTTCGAACTAATTTTTCGCATATGTTGTGTCGGAATGGCCTATTTTTGCAGCCAGTTAGATAACTACCATATGTACAACTAGAAATTCCGTAAATTCTGACCTTATACCTTTATCGCGCGCGTGTGTAGTTAGTTTACAATGTAACAATTGCACCATACGGAAGCCTCTTGGTGACAAGGTTGAGCGTAAACAGCAAGTCTTATCTTGTTAATATTTTCGCATTATTTACTTTATTAAATAACAGCTGATTTAAATATAAAAAAATGAAACACTTGCATAAGACCATCTGCAATAAAAACACTTGTATGTTATTCCGCAAAGTCAATGCCAAATCAGTTAATAAAATACCAGATGTTTCCTGCCACGCGTTGCTGCGGGTCAATCTGCTTAAATGGAAAAGAAATTAAATAGAAATTAGAAATTAAACAACAATGAAATCGAAGAAATTGTGTCAGCAGCTGTTAGGAAAGACGTTGCCCGCCATGAGCATGTTTATTATTACGTGCCATGCTGTTAGGTTTAACAGATGGAGCTGCCATTGCGGTCAAAAATGTTTTTCAAAATCGTGTTTTTACCTGTCACAGTATATAAAAACATGGGCGTATTCGAATTCAACGTTGTGTCAAAATTTAGTTTGGAAGATTTAAGATTTTGAACAAACGAACGTTTAAATTTTTATTTAGGATATTGATAGATAAATTCATGCGCGTGCAAATGCAATTTTATGTTAAATTTTAAGACTAACTTTAAGAGATTTAAGGTTTTGAACAAACGAAAATTTACATTTTTTTGGATTAAAAATAGTTTATGAATTGATTCGATTTTTTTGTTGTTTACCAAATTCACCTGATTCTCTTCCTAGTGAATTGTATGCTATGTTACATAAAACAGACACACTTTCGCAGCGCTATTTCATCATATTGATGTATTTATTAACTTTTTAAACTGAATATAAGTACACTGGCTGACTTATTGCCAAGAAGCAATATCTTCTAACTGACCAAAAACTAACTAGAGTTACTGGTCCAAATTTGAACCTTATATTAGCTGATTGAAAAATCGACGATGTCTGACGATCATTTTGCCACCCAGATCGCCCAATTACGTCACCACCGGACTTTTTTGTGGTGCCATGTGAAAAACAAGGTGTACATCATCAATCATCCACAGTCTCTGAGCAATCTGACTGCGCCGCGTCGGCGAAAATGCTCAATAAACGACCCAAAGCTCGGATCAACACTAGAGGTGGCCATTTGCCGGATATAATTTGTAATAACCAAGCAAAAAATGCAGAAAAACATCTTTTCAGCCGTAATTTTAGCCCAGATGCTTCCATATTACTCAAACTCGTCGATATAATGCAGTTTGAAGTTTGCTCTAAAAAGTACCTACTTTTCCCGCCTTATAATTGTTTTCGCGCATATTTTGAAATCGTTCTTCGATAATTCAAAATTGGAAAGGACTCCACATTTTCCTTGCCAGCAATAAAAAATACTAATGTGCGCAATAAATTTGCCAAATGGAAATCGTTCTTCAATCATTTGAATTTCGAAAAAGGTGTCTGTTTTCCTTGCCAGCAATAAAAAATAATAATGTAAAGTGTGTAATAAATTTGCCAAATTTGGAATATGGCAAACACAATATGTTTTACTACTTTAAACTGGGGTTCATTGATGTGATCTATTCGCAATGATTTCAAGATAAATGTGCCAAAATGTCAGAGTAATAATGTGCCCACGTTCATAATAAATAACGGAGTACACTTTTTGAATAATAAAAATTGTCGTGATACCTTTCAGCTTAAAATGTAGCGTGGGCTATGAAATTACAATATTTTGCACAAGTTAAATAACAAATGGTGGGTGTGTACCGTGTACTTCGTCCGCTGTAGGTTTAGCATTTTTCTTTTAAATTTAAAATATCTATTGTCTTCTTTTTTTAATTCGTAGACTTATATTCGGAAAATATTGTTTTAAAAAATATAATATTTATTTTTTACTTTTTACACCACATTTTTATTTTATTTTGATGGACTCCTCACTAAGCACGTGTCGTGACGAAAACTTCAGGTTTTTTATTTTGAATTGGACGTTTTACAAACCAAATTGGACAATATATTTTAAAAAATTCCAACTTTTTTAATAAAATACAAGATAATGCTGCTATGAAATATTCTCCTCATAGCAGCATTATCTTCTAAAAAAACAATGTTTTTTATTAAAACATTGTTTTACCGAAATGGCAGCGACATCTGTTGAACGTAATAGCAATATACGCAATACTAAATACCGATCTTGAATAAAAGTTTTAAAATGTTTGATGAGATGCCTGAATATATGAAGAATGAAGAGTTTAAATAACATTTTGAGTGTGTCCAAATACTTGTTCAAGAATTTGAGTAGTGTGCTTGTCAACCATGGGTAGAATTGGTGAATGTTACACGTGTGTCAAGTGATCACTTAAACCAGCCTATGACGGTCGTTAGCCCTGTAAATGCCAAGACTTCCATATTCTTCTATGTTGAGATGTCATAAAATAATATGAGTTAAAATAAATTTAAAAAGACATGTTATGTTTATTGTAAGAAGATAACATGTTAATATATATTTAAAGTAAGTGTAATTATTTGTTTGTGCACTGAATGCAATATGAGCTAACTTAAGAAATAAAAAAATAAAAAATAACAAGAAATAAAATCAACTGTTTCTAGAAACTAAAAAGTTTCACTTCTAACATGTTAGAGTCTCATGCATATTTTTTTCATTCCAGACTGGTTCCGGTAAAACGTACACGATGGGGACCGCCTTTGATGTGGAGCTGATCAAGGAGCAGATGGGCATCATCCCCCGCGCCATCCACGACCTGTTCCGGGGCATTGACGAAAGGGGACGGGAGGCCAGGGCCAAGGGTCTCATCCCCCCGGAATTCAAAGTCGTGGCACAGTTCATGGAGCTATATAATGAGGATATCATCGACCTCTTTGATCCCGCCCGAGACGCATACGGCTCCAAGGTAATAATGATTATTGGGAATTTAGTACTACTACTATTACTTCTACTACCATCACGCTCTCTCAATCCAGGGGTAGGCAGAGCCAACACCCCGCTCTTCTGTCCTGACTTACACTCCTGGCTTCCTTCACGTCCATACATCTATTCATACATCGCTCACTCCTTTCAACAACGTCATATATCAAAATTGTCAATTTTCAGTTGTGCATGTTTTCGGAATGCCGAGAAAATGTACTTTATCCCAGCAAAAGCGGCATATTTTTAACTTAATATTTACCCGCTACAGGGCAGAAAGTGTTGTTTTTGCATTTTGAAGAAAAGGTATTGTTTAATTTTTTTTTTTAAAATACTTTATATAATATAATATTTTTCAAATGGAGAAAAAACATTCAGGTTTTTCCTAAAAAGATTTGTTGCACAGTAAAAAGTTCAATAAGTGGCTTGATATTTATTTTTAATACATTTCTTTATTTTATTAAACATTATAAACGATCTCCTGAAAAATTAAGTCTTTTGATATATGACGTTGTTGAAAGGAGCTAGCGACATGTCCTTGGGTTAAGTAGTCTTTTGACATGATCAGATTTAAGGTTCTTTCTGATTGGTTATTTCAAGTCTTTTTTGGCCATCCTAGTTCTGTTTTCCCGTTCACATTTACCAAATATTTTTTATTTGTCATTCTCTCACTATCCATGAATTATTTCTTAATTATTTTTTTTTTGTTTTTCCCAAGGGGTTTAAGATAAATATAAGTGATTATCACTCTTTTTTGTTTTAATATCACCCTGGACTGGTACAATAAGCGCAAGACCTTAACACCAAGATCACGTTGCCTTCATGCAATGAAGGATCATGATAACACTGTGCCGATACAATGCAGTGCCCTACGCACCATTGCATGCAAATAAGGGTTAGAAGAAGACAATTAGCTTATATCGTAGTGTATATTGCATTATATAATATACACATAAACATGGCCTAGCAGGATTTTTGTTTATCTTTAAAATAAATAACTTAAAACATGTACCATGAAATAATGAGATGTGAAATGGAAGCAAAAAACTATAAATAATAATTTTTAAACAATTCCGACAAATTTTTTAAAATGAAATTCACACAGATTGATTTAAATAGTTTTGAAAATTTCATATAAATTTATGTATTATGCTCATATTTGCTTTAACTACTTATGTATTTTACATACAGGTGCTTTACAATGTGCTTGAACTGTATATAATATTATGCACACCCACATAACTGCAATGGCATTTACACGCAGCTCAATAAACCCATTAATAAAATAATATTATTAATTACCTGCCATTATCCACACTACTTTCATTATACATCTATCTACTCTGGTCTAAAATTTCCATGTAATGAATGCTGCAAAATATGGCTACAAGAAATTGTAACCATTTTCCATGATAAATTAATAAATATGTAGGAAAAGGAATATAAAATACTCAAAATCATATCTCGGGATAGCTTTTTAGCTTATAAACTGTAAGCTGAAAATAATCTTGAAATTCTAAATAAAGCGGATTGTAAATTTTTGTGCTTACGGGTGTACTTTTTTGTACCTAAACATATGGCATACTGCTTGTTGTGTTTGTGCAATAATATAGCGGATGTATGATGTACGTTCGTATGGAAAGGGCGGTCAAAATTTTCGATAATGATATGATAAATATATATTTTTTTAACTGTATAAAATTTAAAAAAACTTAGTTTTAACCACTTTTTTATTAACAGAAGAAAATACTCTCACCAAAAACTTCCACACACTCCGTAAAAATCCTAAATGTTATTTTTATTATTAATTGCATAGCAACCCCAAATAACAACTAATGGAATTACCCAAAAAACCCTCATGATGACAAGGTTCTTGTCGAAACTGGTAGGTTAAATTGTATTAATAAAAAAGTTTTTAAAACTAAGTTTATAAAGTTTATAAAATGTGCTACAAAGTATCTGCCAAAATTTTTTTTTTTTTAAACCTCGTCTATGTTTCTCGGCGTGTCAAGTAGGCAGAGTCTGGAAGGGGGAAAAGTGGAGTTGCATTCTTTTTGGTCCTCATGGGCTGGAGCATGGCCATGATGTTGATCAGGACACCTCCCTGACCGATGGTCATGCTGGAGAGCAGTTTATTGAGCTCCTCTTCTTCTTTTAAGCATCCACTTGTTTACGAGTGATTTTATATCGAGCTCCTCATCACTGTGGATAACCTAAAACTAATAATTTCTCACAAATGGTATGGTTGATTAAAATAAATTGCTTACAGCATAACAAAAAACCTGCTCTCGTATTGTGAATTGTACTCGTTTTAAAATTTAAGTAATTTACAGATGTCTGTTTTTTTGTTAGTTTGTGGTAAAAAATATAGCCAAACCAAACACATTTCAGACTGGGGGTCGTGTCAAGATCCACGAGGATGCGAATGGGAGCATCAGGGTCTCCGGCGTGACCCTGAAGCCCGTGGGGACTGTTGCGGAGGCGATGCAATGCCTGAGGCTGGGGGCTCTGTCCAGAACCACGGCCGCCACGGGAATGAACACACATTCTAGTCGGAGTCACGCAGTCTTCACCCTGCATATCAAGCAGCAGCGGCTTGTGAGAGTTGAGGTTTGTTTAACATATATGCATACGTAAGATATCAAAATATATGCATACGTAAGATATCATATCACTCACTCCTTTCAAGAACGTCATAAATCAAAAATCGACAATTTTCAGTTGTGCACGTTTTCGGAATGCCCAGAAAATGTACTATATCCCAGCGAAAGAGGCATATTTTCAACTTTATATTTACCTTCTACAGGGCAGAAAGTGTTGTTTTTGCATTTTTGAAGAAAAGGTTTTGTTTAATTTTTTTTTTAAATACTAAATATTTTTCAAATGGAGAAAAAAACCTTCAGGTTTTACCCAAAATGATCTGTTGCACAGTTAAAAGTTCTGTAAGTGGCTTGCTATTTATTTTTAATACATTTCATTATATTTTTAACTTTAAAAATGATCTCCAGAAAAATCAAGTTTTTTGATTTATGACGTTCTTGAAAGGAGTGAGCGATATATGCATACGTAAGATATCTTTTCAAAATTGTCTGTTTATGAATAAATGTGTATTCACAACATTTTGAGTGTGTCCTAATACGAATCTGGGTTTTCTCCTTGATAGAGTTTTTATAGATTTTTACTTTTTTGTGACATTTACACAAATAAAGTAGAATATGGAATTCTGGGTATTGTCAGTCAGGTATTTTCAGGGCTCATGACCTATCATAGCCTGGTTTGATTGATCACTTTATGTATGAGTAAAATTCACTGTTCTACCCATGATTGACAACCACACTTCTCAAATTTTGAGATTTCTGGAACATACTACGAGACACCTGAATATTAAATAAATTGGCAATCAAAGGATACAACTTCTGAAATTTAAGAAGTGTGATTGTCAATCATGGGTAGAATGGTTAATGTTACACTTGTATAAAATTATCACTTAAACCAGCAGCTTAATAGCTGTACAAGGTAAATACGAACTTGGTCTTGGATAACGAGTCTAGGTTGGTCATCTAGAAATAATCACGTAATATACATTTATTCTATACGAATATTTTATTAATAATTTTAATTATTTTCTAGGATCTTGATGGAGAAACTGAAAACAATGGTGATACAACAACTGAATTCGAAACACTTTCAGCTAAATTTCATTTTGTTGATTTAGCCGGTTCGGAAAGACTTAAAAGAACAGGTAAAATATTTTATTTTTGTTTTTATCATACTATATATATAAAATATTTTGTTCGCCTCCGTAGTGTAATGGTCAGCACGCTCGGCTACCGTTCTAGAGGTCCCGGGTTCGATTCCCAGGGGGGGTAAAATAAATATAAGTGATTTTTTTCACTGTACTATTTATTCAATATTACCCTGGACTGGTACCTGAAGCGGAGGGCTGATCACCTTTCCTTCATGGTTAACGATCAAGATAACACTGCGTTTGTATTACGCAGTGCCCTATGCACCATTGGGGTGCGGATAAGGGTTTTTAAAAAATTATCAAATATTTTACTTTTTTATTTATTTCTCTATGTTGTTATTTTCTAGGTGCTACTGGTGATCGCGCAAAGGAAGGTATTTCAATAAATTGCGGCTTATTAGCTTTAGGTAACGTAATCTCGGCTCTAGGGGATAAGTCAAAGAAGGTGTCTCACGTACCTTACAGGGATTCAAAACTGACGAGGCTGCTTCAAGACTCTCTTGGAGGTAAATTATCTATTTAATCGTGCACTGTCATTGCCTAAACATTGTTTATGTTTGGTTTTACTAACCCTATTGTTTTACGAAAACAGGAAACAGCCAAACCGTGATGATCGCGTGCATTTCTCCCAGCGACAGAGACTTCATGGAAACCTTGAATACTCTGAAATACGCCAACAGAGCGAGAAATATTAAGAATAAGATTGTTGTTAATCAAGACAAGAGTTCGAGGACAATATCATTGCTGAGACAAGAAATTGCCCAGTTGCAATTAGAGCTTTTGGAATTCAAGCAGGTAATACAATATTTCGTAGTCGTACAGGAGAAAGCGACCAACTACCAAAATGTAAAATTTTCAGGAGGGCCATTTAAGTCACTTTTGCTTGGCAAGAAAATAAACACCAATGCAGTTAGTCATTTTTAACAAGTCAATATATTATACTTCCAAGTTTAAAATCGTTTGGGATTTTTTCAGGGCAATATTAAGCTTGTAAGATATCAAATAGTCAATGATTACGTTTTTGTAAAACAAAACAATGCACTTGGTCACTTTCTCCTGTATGAATATGATTTATTTATTTATTTCATAGATACATAAATGTTTTATACTATATGTATTACGGCTCTTTAGGCATGGCCTGTGTTGAGCCGAAATACTTACATGATAATACATTTTTTTTTGTTTTTATTATTATTAGTTTTTTTATTATTATATTATATACATTATTTACATTACAGCGTCTGCCTCCGTAGTGTAATGGTCAGCACGCTCGGCTACCGTTCTGGAGGTCCCGGGTTCGATTCCCAAGGGGGGTAAAATAAATATAAGTGATTTTTCCACTGTAATATTTATTCAATATTACCATGGACTGGTACCTGAAGCAGAGGGCTGATCACCTTTCCTTCATGTGTAAACAATCAAGATAACACTGCGTTAATATGACACAGTGCCCTATGCACCATTGGGGTGCGGATAAGGGTTTTTTATTATTATTATATGCATTACATACAAAAGATACAATAACAATTTAGAGTATAAAAGTTTTACAATAAAATAATTATATCTGGACGTTAATTAAATCACTTTCTACCTTGTCCTTTCCAACGAGAAGCAACCATCGACAGACACTGTTCTTAAAGACATGATCACCTCTGGAATTCTTAATGGTTTTCGGGCATATCAATATAAATATGAATATGTTTATATATTGTATTGTACATTGGAAGAATGGCAGTGATTTTTTCTTCTGATTGTGACTTGGTGAACTAACAAGGTGATGGATTCATTGATCAATTATCTTATTGATTTACCACAAGGAGATCGTTGGCATTCATCTGATGAATACACCAGATTGAATTTTTTGAAGAAATTTAATATTAATCTGTGATTTCATACTCTGAATTTTATTTTATCGCTTATTTTTTAACATTTATTTTAATTTGACATCTTTTCCTTGATTTTCTATTTTTTATCTTTATTTCTACCTATATTTCTTGTTTAAAATTATTACAATTAGCTTTTTAATTTATTTTTTATTGTAAACTCACATACAGGCTATGCATATGTGGGATTTTCATTTATGTTTGAAATAAATATGAATGAATGTACATGCCACGAAATATAAACAAAACATTAATATTTCTATATTCTTCATACACATTACAATTTTTAAAAGCAATTTTGTTGTTTATGATATATTTTCCTTGCAGGGTAAACGAATAGTGTCTGAGAATGGCGAAGAAGGCATCAATGACATGTTTCATGAAAATACAGTTCTTCAAACGGAACTTAACAATTTGCGGACTAGGGTCAAGGCAATGCAGGGAACCATAGATCAATTATCGCAAAAGAACAGCGAACTGCTCGCGGAGAGAGCCGTAGCATCTTGGATCAGGGCGGAAGGCGAAAATGGCACGGAGACTGGAGTCACAGAAATGATACAGAAATACCACAGGGAAATCGAGGATCTGAGAGCCAAATTACTAGAGGCCAACACTATGTACGAAATGCTTAGGAAAACTAATGTGACGACAGCCAGAAATAGCAACATGAGCAAAAGTTTGATTCTCAGCCCTGATGTTTCTCTGTTGGACACCTCCTCCACTGTTTTGAACACGGCTAAAAGACAATTGTACAAAGAAAAGGAACTACTCGCCAGGTCCATGGGCGAAATGGAATTCAATAGGAAGATGAGTCACAGCACTCTGGCTAGCGGTATCGGGGAAATAGGAGTCAGAGAAGGTGCTGAAGGGATGAGTGGAGGAGAGAGTGGGGAATCCGGGGAGGAGTCTGACTCGGAAGATGACACGGATTCCGAAAATAAAGGTAAAATAAACCCACCAAAATGGTTTATTTTATATGTTGAATATCATGCTGTGCTTCTTTCCAATAGTAGAGAAAACCTGCAGGCGCTGGTGACAAAGATTTAAGGCGTTTATTGAGTTCAAGGAAAGTGATTTGCCAATGAATATTGACAAATCCAAAGTCATGGTTTTTGAAAGAGATGAATGTAGATCTGGGTGTAAAATAGTAGTAAATGAAGAAATTTTGACAGGCAGATGATTTTGTATATTTGAGAAGTATGTTTTCTAGGAATGGAAAGATTGATAATTATTTATAAATGAGAGTTAATGCTGGCAACAGAGTAATGATGCGCTGAAATCATTTGTTGCAAGAAAAAATTAAGAAAGGTTTGTTCAGATGGTTTTGGCGTGTGGAACGAATTATTGAAAAGAAACAAAGTAAAACCAATTTATGAGTCGACCTTTTTGGAAATAGGAGCAGAGAAAGACTGTGGAAAACTTGGCATGGTCAAGTATTTCAAATACTTGGGCATAGTCAGGTCAGGAGTCGTAATAATCAGCGGGCATGTATGAGGAGACTCATAAATGTGGAAAAGAAGAGGATTGTTTGCAAAGACAGAGTGGTGTAGCATTCTATTCTCTCTGCCCAACCCTGCAGAGAAAGCCGCGATGGTTAGTTATATCTATTGCTCCCCTTAAATCTATTTTTTATATCGTTTTAGTGGTAGCTCTGTTGGGGGCGGAATTGGCAAATCTTAGTGGAGACATCGACACTAAACAGCGGCTGATTGAGGAACTAGAACTATCTCAGAGGAGACTGCATTCCATGAGGCGACACTATGAAGATAAGCTGATGGCCCTGCACACTCAGATCAAGCTGACTCAGGAAGAGAGAGATAAAGTCCTAGCATCATATGGTAAATGAATAAAAAACAACTTATTTAGAAGATTTTTTTTTATATTTATGACATATTTATTAGCATATTTTATGGAAAAATATATTAATTTATGAGAGTCAATAATGTTTAAAGTTTATCAATTGTAAAGTTATTATATGGATTGATATGGGTCAATTAAATGAATATCTATGTTGAGATGTGTATAAAAACTACATAATTGTTTATTATTCCAGGCAACCAAATGTCTCAACCCACGGAGAAGGTGAAGCGTGTGAAAGACGAGTACGAGAGGAAGTTGACCGATATGCAGAGGGAAATGAAGAGACTTCAGGCTGCGCAGAAGGAGCACACCAAGCTGCTGAGAGCGCAGGCGTCCTGTGACAACCAGATCAGGTCCATGAAGAACGAACTCGCTGATATGAAGAGAAATAGGGTGAGGGAACTTCTAGTTAACATACAGTAAAACCCCTATTTATTTAATATCACCCTGGACTGGTACAAGAAGCGCAAGGCTGATCACCTTGCCTTCATGCAATTAACAATCAAGATTCAATTCAATTCGATTTAATTTATTCAAAAATTAATACATACATTACAAACAAACATTTAAGGCGTATACATTAAAATATAAAGTAAATAGTAAGCAAGAAGACTCTTGTTAAAGATGTAAAAGAACGCTTCGAAATACTTTTCAACATATCGGTAGCCTATAGTACATATTATGATAATACTGTATCACTACGATGCAGTGCCCTATGCATCATTGGGTGTGGATAAGGGTAAAAAAAAAACCTATTTCACATTTTGTAAGGAGCGGAAAATTAAATCTAAATTATTTTTTGATATCTCAACATAGATGAAGAAGAATATGGAAGTCATTTACAGGGCTTACGACCATCATAGGCTTGGTTAATTTATCACTTTATACGGGTGTAACATTCACCAATTCTACCCACGATTGACAACCGTGAAATGTTTTTAAAGATATTTTGTTTATTGGATAGGTCAAATTGCTTCACAAGATGAAGGAAGAATCCGCCAGACACAAGCAGACGGAGGGGATCAGGAACCGGGAGATCGCCCAACTGAGGAAAGAGTCCCGCAAGAACGCCAACACCATCAAGTCCCTGGAGGCCGAGAAGAGGCTCAAGGAGCAGGTCCTGAAGAGGAAGCAGGAAGAGGTCACGGCCCTGAGGAAGGGAAATAGGCAGACTATGAGCAATAAGGTCGCGGGGCGACGACCAGGTAAAATAATTTCGACCTAATCCCTTTAATTACTTTTCATTCCCTACAGCAATGAAACTTGTTCGATTTCAGTGCCGTGTCTTTCGCAATAAAAAAAATCATACTGATATATCGCTCACTCCTTTCAACAACGTCATATATCGAAAATCGTCATTTTTCAGTTGTGCATGTTTTCGAAATACCCATAAAATGTACTATATCTCAGCGAAAGCGGCATATTTTTAACATAATATTTACCCGCTACAAGGCAGAAAGTGTTGTTTTCGCATTTTTAAGAAAAGGTATTGTTCAATTATTTTTTCAAATATACTAAATATTTTTCAAATGGAGAAAAAACATCCAAGTTTTACCTTAAAAGATTTGTTGCACAGTAATAAATTCAATAAGTGGCTTGATATTTATTTTTAATACATTTTATTATATTTTTAAACTTTAAAAACGATCTCCTGAAAAATCTAATTTTTTGATAAATGACGTTGAAAGGAGTGAGCGATATGTATACCACCTCTCATAAGCTGCTTTAAGTAATCACTTTATACACTTGTGACATTCAACATTCTACCCATTATTGACACCCACACTTCTCAAATTTCTAAAGTTTTATTTATCCTTCAATTGACTCAAATAATGGGTCAAAATATAAGTTTTTAAAGCATCTCCTACAACAACAATTTGGAAAAAATCTTACTTATATTTTATGAACTTATATTTTATGAACGTCGTCTCTAAATCGCTAAAATAAAAAATAAAATTCAACCATAGACGGCTCCAAAAACTTGCACGTAAAAGAAGTTACCAAATTTGATGATTTATAAAATAAAAACAACATGTTTTACATACATTGTTTTCTCCTTAAAATATTCAATATTTTTTTTATAACAGAAAAAGGTTTCTCTCCAAAATCTGCTAAGAGCAAATGGCACAACATAGAAAAGAACATCAGCAAGGTGGCACTGAACAAGCAGGCCATCGGCGACCTGGAGAGAGACATGGAGAGGCACCTCGCCGAAAGGGAGTTCCTCGGCAAGGAGATGGAAAGGCTCAAACAGCGAAGGAACCAAGCCGTGATGAATAGATTCGACACTATAGATATTGATAACGAACTGGATACGGTCAAATCTAATATAGAGTATCTGCAAGACAGCATCGCGGAGACACAACATCAGATCATGCAAATGGAAGAAACCAAGGTTAGTTTTTTTAATTTTTTTTATTTAATAAATGTGTTTTTATTATTTACAAAAATACTTCAATTTCATACTATTTCTATGAGCCTGAGTGGCTTATTATTAGAGATAGGTATCAAATTATGGTAGAGTGTGTTCGAACCGAGAAACTCTGACTCAGGAGTCCGCGACACTAACCACGGGACCACAACACGACACGAAGTTTAAAGGTTGTTTTAGTTAAAAAGGTTTTCTTCTTCTCCTTCTTACCCTGAGGGTTATGACCCTTGTCGAAACAATGAATCTTCTCCGGTTATCCCTTGGCTGTGCTGCACGAAGCGCTCCTGCTGCTGCCTTAACTTGATCAGTCTATTATGTGGAGATCTTCCTCTCCCTCTCTTCCCCTCCAGGCTACCAAACACAACCAGTCGTTCCAGGCTATCCTCATTTTCACGCGTAACGTGTCCAAAGAACTGAAAAATCCATCGTGTACAGACACTAGCCAGAGAAATTAAGAAATTGTAAATTGTAAAAAAGGTTTTACTGCAAGAAAATGAGAGATATCTATGTATGTCATGATTAAAAAAAACTTATTAACCATAACGCCGCTTCCTACCAGAGGTAGGCAGAGAGAATAGAATGCCACACTATTCTCAATGTCTCAATGCAACACAATATGAGATAGTACAATCTCTCAGAAAATTATGCGGCAATACGAAATATGATAGATGTTCAAATGGTGAAATAAGGAAAGAATGGGAGGCTGAGATCATTATTGATCAAATTATGAAGGTTTGTCGAGATAGTTTGGGCATGAATTGAATGAGTGAAGAAAAAATGGTAAAATAATTTATGAGCCGAATGTGGTAGGTAATAGAAGCAGACGAAGACTGAGGAAAACTTGGCCTGATCAAGTATTTCAAATGCTTGGGTGTGGTCATTAATTGATGTTGTTTTCATGGCAGGACACTCCGGAACAAGGCGACATTCAATCACTCATCAACCATATCCAAGATCTTGGAGAAGCGCGCTATATTTTAGACAAGCTCTACAACCTCACCATCAATCAGATGTTCGAAGCCACCCAAAAAGAAATGCAACTCAAGGACAGTCAGGCCAAATTGCAAGAGGTAGACTATTCAGTTTATTTATACTATCTAAAAATTGTCTTTTATATTTAATTTATTTGTTATTTAGACTTGTTTCTCGCATTCACTATCACTACATCACTTTAGCAAGTTATGGATCTTTAAATATAAAAGAAAAATTTTTCATTATGAACGCACATAAGATAAAATCATGATTTTTATTGATATAACAATATCAATAAAAGTCTAATATGGATGTCTGGGTATATACAAAGCTGATAGACTTCCATGTTCTTCTTCATATTAGTTGAGATCATGAACAAATTTTTTTTTTTTTTTTTTTAAGTAATGACCCGCAAAGCAAATCTATTTTAGATGCTTGTCTGCAGGTAGGATAGTAAGGATAGGGTAGGTAAATGGGAAAAATACATCACAAACCAATTGAAACCAGACCAATTGAAAATAAATCTTTCTTGAATTCGTTTTGCAATTGGCGGGAATCAACGGGCGACGCCAGTTTCGCAGTCGAGCGTCTACCCAACTACGCCACGGCGCCTGTAATACATATGTAGATATTTTACAGGATTTTTTTCGCTAATAATGGATTTTTACTTTATATACTGCATTCCAACGTAGTTTTCAGCTCCATAAATGTAGATTTCTTTATATAATGTTTCTGAAATATACGACTGATTACCTTAACATCACATAATTAATGATCTAAATCGGTGTCTATTCAGTATAATAATTAAAATAGTCAAAACTTATGTGATGATATTTTATGTTGATATCGTAGCCGATTTCCAAACATCTTTATAATGTAGACAAATTTTTCATTCTTTACAAAACATTTAATAGTTGCCTAAGAAAATTCTCCTTGCCTGTTAAGTAGGTACTAGGATATATGGCATATTTATCTTTAAAATGATAATGAATTTGTACAGTAAAGAATAAATAAATGTATTTTATAAAATAAAACAACTTTGTTTTAACCACTTTTATTGGTACACTTTTTCCAACCGGTTTCAAAAAGAACCTTGTCATCATCTGGGTTTATGTACTAATTCTAAAACATTGAAATACTCGTAGTTAGGTTATAGATAATTACCCTTCCCTTACGATACCAAAAACTTCCATGCACTCCGTACACCATATGAAAATGTGATTTAAAAAACTGGAAAATACTCCTAAATGTTTGCTTTCATCAATAAAACAAAATATTTATTAGTTGCCTAAGAAAATTCTCCTTGCCTGTTATGTAAGGATATATCGCTCGCTCCTTTCAAGAACGTCATAAATCAAAAATCATCAATTTTCAGTTGTGCATGTTTTCGGAATGCCCAGAAAATGTACTATATCCCAGGAAAAGAGTCATATTTTTAACTTAATATTTACCCGCTACAGGGCGGGAAGTGTTGTTTTTAAATTTTGAAGAAAAGGTATTGTTTAATTATTTTTTTAAATATACTTGATATTTTCAAATGGAGAAAAAACCTTCAGGTTTTACTTAAAAAGATGTGTTGCAAAGTAAAACGTTCTATAAGTGGCTTGATATTTATTTTTAATACATTGTATTATATTTTTAAACTTAAAAAACGTTCTCCTGAAAAATCAAGTTTTTTGATTTATGACGTTCTTGAAAGGAGTGAGCGATATGGCACATTTAGTTTATATATCTTTAAAATGATAGTGAATGTGTACAATAATAAATTAATGAGATTGATCCCTTGAAACAATACAATAGATATGTACAATGAATTCAATATCTTATATCAATCAAGATTTGTCACATGGTTCATTTACTTTTCTTATTCTTCATGTCATATTTTCTAAATAACACCCCGCTAAACCTGATATACAGACAATTCTGGATGTATTTAAAGGTCGATATGAATTTTTTTTTTCAAAAAAGAAGAAGGGAAAAGTTTATTTTATTTTTATTTATTGCTTTTGTCTGATTATGAAAATTCCATACAAGGATTTATAGTACTGTTTTGTTATTTTTTTTGCAGATCTTTACGCTTACATCACACCTCTTGCATTAAAAATACTTTTTAAATATCTTATATAATTTTAAACTTTGTATTTTTATAAAAAATATATTTTATATATTTATCAATACGTCGTTTAATTTACTTTTTTATTATTTCATCATTGTATTGTCGTGTAATATATGTAATCTATTATAAAACGTAAGTGAATATGTTTCATGTATTTATCTCTATATAACAAGAGGTGTGTTGTTTATGAAATAAAATGCGTTTTTTATTTTGCTTATAATTTGCCATAACATATATATATTTTTTTTTACGTTTAATAATATATGGTTTATTTATTTGTTGTTTGTATGCTTAATAAAAAATTCTTAAGCACTCTTTTTATTTGTCTTTTGAAATTAATATTTTAATAACTGGACTTTCAATTTAACAATTATTAAAATTAATTTTTAATTTTTAGATACAATCCGAAAGTGGTCACCAACAAACCGTGCTGAGGCAAATGTTAGCAGAGAAAAACAACAGCGATTTGTTGGGTATCCTTCCAACTACGTCATCTGGTTCAACGATATGTTATAATAATAACGAAATCAGTTCCGGGACGTCTACTCGGTCTGTTTCGCCTGTTGACAGGTATAGATGATGTCTAAACTTTTAGTCCTTTTAGCTTAAAAACATCTTAAAAACAGCTTAAAAATATCTCCGTAGTGTAATGGTCAGCACGCTCGGCTGCCGTTCTGGAGGTCCCGGGTTTGATTCCCAGGGAGGAGTTAAATGAATAAAAGTGATTTTTTTCTGATTCTCTTGAAATTCTGATCTATACAATGTTTTTTGGCTCTCTACCAACAGTATGTTAAAGATGCTGTTACACGTTTACCGCAAACAATTTTTTAATATTATCTGTTTGTAATGTGGTCATAAAATTAACTGTTTTTGACAAAATTGCACTTTATTAACTACAAGAGTTCCATGATTTTTCAAAACTATCGTACATATATTTAAAAAAATTAATGTATGTTTTAAAGATTTTATTTTATCCTTTTATAATTTTCGTGTCAGTCTTACCATTTATCATAAAAATTACATACCATGTATTTGAAATTGTGTAAGAATTTTTTAAGAAGTACTTTTTTGTTTTTTTCTAGCTCTCTAGTCCAACTGAAGGCCCAGTATGCCATGCAGCAGAACGGCCAACTAAACCAGCTGGAGGACCTACTCGGGGGCTCTTCGTTCCCAGTCACGAGCCTCCCGGAGAGAAGCCCTCCACAGGGTCAGTCCTTCGAAAGGAACGCCCCCAACCGAGGGTCCGTACGGCTCCGAGAGATCGGAGTTTTCGGCAAGGGGGAGAAGGACAACGGAGTCTCCACTGCCATGACACAGTCGATGGGGGGAGAGATAGAGACTCCGCGAGGCCAAGCCCTGGCCAGGGTGCCCAGCGCACCTGGGTCTCTCAGGTAACAATTTCTTTTGATAATCAAAAGATTTCTTTGAAGATGAGTAAGAGTTCTATTAATTCAACACCTTTATTGGCACAGAATATATATCTGAATACGTATACTTTAAATGGTTAACTTTATTCATTTAATTAGCCCTTAATAATATATACATTTATCACTTAATAATGACATCATTAATAAATATTGACTCTTGATACTACATGATTACATAATGTCATTAAGGGATACTATCGCCTGTTTTTTGTTTTCTGTAAGTGCAAAAATCTGACTTTGATTATTTTTTTCCATTATTTATTTAGCAGTCACTTTGTTGTGATAAATATCATTTTAATTGAAAGTTAACGTGGTAAATATCACTTTTTATTACTAGCATACTGACAAAATATAATATGTATCCACCAATCACTATAGGTATTTAACGTAAAATTTCTATACTGTTTTTTTTTATTAGAATTATCGCTTCTTATGCATTTGTCATATCGCTCACTCCTTTCAAGAACGTCATAAATCAAAAAACTTGATTTATCAGGGTTTTTTCTCCATTTGAAAAATATTTAGGATATTTAAAAAAATAATTAAACAATATATTTTTTTCGAAATGCAAAAACAACACTTTCTACCCTGTAGCGGGTAAATATTAAGTTGAAAATATGCCTCTTTTGCTGGGATATAGTACATTTTCTGGGCATTCCGAAAACATGCACAACTGAAAATTGATGATTTTTTATTTATGACGTTCTTGAAAGGAGTGAGCGATATCTGTTGTTGTTTCTCTTATGTCTCAATGTTTCAATTTTGCTAAGCTTTTGCATAAGCTGCCATAGATTATCAAACCGTGTCAATCATAATTTTTTATTATGATATATGTATGTTACATGTCAACTAGAGTATTATTTTAGAAAGTTCCACATTATCTTGTCTCCGTGTAGATTGGTTCGCTTACTCGATTTCACTGTATTACCCATTGTGCCGCACATACGAACACCACATCCATGTAGCACTTTGTTTTGTGTCTACACCAGAGGTCTGATGCCACAGCGAAGTCTGTCATCCTCGGAGAATACGTCCAATGACATGGCGCGACCGTCGCCATTCCTAATGAGAAAGACATACTATAACATGAACAACTCGGATATTCCGTCCCTAATATCCCCGAGAACCACTCGGAGGACGTTCCCCGACCGGCCCGGAAGCTTTACCATGCAGCATCCACTTATAGGCAAACCGGGATCCATGTAAGTCACTTTAAAACATTCACCCACACAAATTTAGTTTTTAGCAACTCACTCGAAGCTATTGAAATTAAAGATTCAAACATCAAACATCTTGACAAGTTTACCATATTGAAAACATCATGTAAAAGAGATTTGAGTAATATTCTCTTATTTTTTATTATTTAATTGGACAGGCACAGTGGTGTTGTTTGTAAAACGGGCATCTCAGGTTCAATTTGAGTCGATTGCAAAATATATTTAAATATTTATTTTTAGCCGGTCTGGTTTGTATATTTCAAGCATTTGCGCTTCCCGCTCCCCAATCTTTTCACCCTGCTGACTTCAATCTTCTATAATACAGGATTTTCAGGTTATTATTTGAAATGAAGATAAATTTTTTGATATTATAGGTGTCTTAACTTGAGATTAAAACAAAAATCATTTATATGAAAGAAGATGGAAGTTTGAGCATCCCAGGGCTTACGATCTCATTCTCAGACTTCCATTTTATTTCATGTAAATGATAGATGTTTTATCTCAAGTTGAGACACCTATTATATTGATATATCAATAAATCTAATGTCTGATTTAATAAATAGCAATGAATTATTCAATAAGTTGAACTATGAATAAAATTAGATGGTTGGCTAACCATCTTTGGCAGATACAAATACCTCTCCCCAATGATGTTGAGATTCATTTGAATGCTGTATCATAATTACAGCTTGCATAAAAGCTCCATGTAGTATTTCATGAAAATGGTGCTTTATAAATTATCCAAAATTATTATAATTAAGCTTGTACAAGCTACCCCGAAAGTGTTGTTTTAAAGTCCCTTTAGATTAATAAAATTATTAAAGCATTGATTAGTGTTAATAAATAATAAATAAATGAATAATATAAAATGAAAATTAACAGAATTTGGACGATGTTATATGCAATACATCAAAAATATACAAAAAGTCTAAGTATGTCATAAAATACTTTTTTTAAACAACAATTCTCTTTTATAATATAATGTTTTCGTATTTGATATAAATGTTCATATTTAGATTTTGGATTTTATAAGAGTTTGCAATCTTTGTTAACAATGGCTTCGATTTACTTCCTTGTGTATATTTACTTGACAATAAAAAGGATTCTGGTCAACAGTGTTCTCTGATTTCTTGGACTCTACAATATAAAACAATGTACATTCAATATCACTATCCAAAAATTAAGTGCAAATATGTTTTTGGTGTATATTAAATTTCGACGAGGTTTATTTGCAAATAATGCTTTTTCAACGAAGAGGCTTTCTTTACTTGCATGTAGCTATAATTAAGAATGCATGATTTTGATGTGTGTTTTAGACATATTTGTATTATCTTTATTCAGAAATTAATTGTTTGTTTTAATGTTTTATTTAATATTCAATTGAATGTTCTTAAATTTGTTTTTATTTGGTCATGGTGTAGTGGTTTGGACATTTGACTGCCATATGTGAGGTTCGATTCGCACCGAGAATGAGTTATTTCGTAGTAATACAAGCACATGACTCGTAGGATATTGATCTTAGGGTAAAAATACAGACAAATATCTAGGTTAAAACTTCTAGGTTATATTTTTACATGATCTATATAAATCGACCATTTTAAATATGATGACATACTCAGTTTTTGGCTGTCACATCAGGTTTTTGAGAAAATAGGAAAATATATTTATATGTATGTTGTAATGTGTAAAGTGAGGTTATAAAATTACTCTCTCGGGTCTATGGAAAATTACCATTCATGTATCAGCGATAAATCCACTCTGGTATATTTTGTCACAAGAGCACCTATCAATATACCGACAATGATGCTGGTGTACTTGGCGGTCGAGCTGGGAGGTTACATAGCTCCATGAGTGTTTCTAATGTTTCTATTTGTCAATGATATATGTTGTAAGAATACCATGAAAAAATAATGAATTTGGTCGATATTTAGTAAAAATATTGTTGATTTTGTACATACTATATAAAACGGACCATTTTTGCAAAAAAAAATTGTCAGCAATTTCAGCATACATATGAGAAAAAAATCTCAGCACTAAAACAGTTAGGGCGATTGTCCACTACCCGGAATTCGACCGTCCGGCAGTCTGGTTTTGAAAAATTAAAATGACTACGAAAGTTTAGCGTGATCGAATTTACGTGCAACGTGTTCATGACCAATCAAGAGCACCGATCCGAAAAAATATGGACAAAAGCACATGCCAATCTCATCCAATTGTCGTTTTAAAATGTTAACCTATGTGCCGAACGGTAACATTCCATGTAATTCCGTGTAGTGGACAAACGCCCTTAATGTAACTTTATTATTGCATAGGTAGGATTCATGTTTCATGGACTAGGGTTCATGTTCACATTCCATCTTATAACTATCTGGCTGCTGAGGAAGCGTTTCACAAATCTTTGATTTTTAGTCATTTCAAAATTCTGATGTGATAAGCGAACTTTGTGATAGATTTTTGATATCTTGTCTATTTAGTGGGATACACTCGTCAAACATAAAAATATAAATCATATCGGCCTCTGTTATTGTTACTAACTGGACTGGCATTTCAAATGTAAGACTGACCACTGCATTAATTCCATGTAGTTTATGCACCATTGATAGATAATGAAAAAAAAGACACAATTATTATTGGCATTACCGTGAAATCTCTGTATTTATCAATTCAATTCAATTTCAATTTCAATTTATTAAAAAAAATTATATATATACATTGCAAACAAAATATTTAAGACGTAAACTTTAAAAAGAAAACAAGAGGGCTCTTGTTAACGATGTAGAAGAATCCCGCTTTGGAAAACTCCTTCAGGCACATGAAACAGATCAATATACAATGTGATATTGTTCAACAAAGCGGAAGCTCTTACAGGCATAACCATCGGCAGTTTGGTCCTGTATATAGGAATGTGAAACAATCTATTCTGACACTGTCTTAGGTATCATTTATCCATTCTCAAGAGCTTACGACATCATCTGACATCAAAATGTGACAAATGTTGAATTAGGCAAATACAAAGGGTGACAAATACAGAGGTTCCACGGTACGCATAAAGATAATTACAGTATTGTGAATGTTGCTTCTGGCATGTTTGTGTTGGATGGAATGTTGCGCTGTGTACTGTTGTATATACCCGGAGCTTTCCGCTTCCCTGCTTATTGGATGAAACGTACTTGAGGAAATGTTGGCTATGAGTCGGCAAATTCAACATTTTTATTTTTTTCTATTTTCAGTCTCTTAACAGAGTTATCCATTACTGAGGACAAAGATTAACAGCACCGCTGAATGTATTGTGTTAGACGCTTTCCATAGCTTACCGTAGACATAATCCATTCCGTATTACACAAGTGGCCATATTATTTCATAACTCTACAGAACAAAAGATTTGTGCCAAATACATTGTGTATTTTTAATCTAACTTTGAAATATGACATAGAATACAGAATGACATAAATTATTTAATGTAATCATAGTTTTTTGTTTGTTTGTTTGTTGTAATATTTATTTTAAGCATGGATTAATCAATTAACAGTATAGGAATGTCTATATTGATTTTTTTCCAAGTCACAAAGTTACGTGTATTCCATTTTGTTTAATAAATATTTTTTAAATTTATGAGAATATGTTTTATTTAAAAAAATAATAAGAAGAATTTCAATTTCAAAACAGTGTAAAAACTTATCATTAGAAAATATAGGTGCTTGTTTCGTAAAATCTAACTAAATAAACGTAATTAATAACTAATCACAGGTTTACATATTAACAAATTAAATTAGTTTTGCATTTAAAAAATGTAAAAACTGCACAGCCTCATTTACCAGTAATATTTTTAAAAATATCTGTAAATAACTTAGTACTTGTATACTAACATCACTAATCAAATAACCTTTTTAGTTTGTAGAGTATATTACTTTTTTTATATCATAAAAAGTACTGCATGCCCTATATCAATCAATCACAAAGAATATCAGTAAATGTACTGTGGGGTAATTGCTACAACTGGCTGACTTTTATTCTGTGATTTATTAACTTTATGTACAAGTGCTTCAAAAATATATCATAATGCATTGAAATTATTTATGATACTTTTATTTTATTTTTTAATAGTATAAAACATAAAAACTGATACAGTTTTTTTGTTAATCAACATCTTTTATATATGTATGTTTATCCGTAAAATAATTACAAAATATTTTTTGTTTATAACTTCATCTAGCTGTCTGCCATAGACTCTTCTCATATTTAGTAGTATACAGCAAAATATTGAGAGCATAAGTCCCTCTCCAAGAGCACAGTCTCTTTTATGGAGAGGCACAGCGAATCTAAATATAAAAGTTCTCCATATGTATAAATGATTCAAATGTATTATGTTATAAAAAAATTATAATTATAAAATAAAATTTAAAAAAAATATTGCAAAAATGAAACATCTTTTAACAAATTTCTGAACATACACTAAAGTGATGTTATATTGTAGTTATATGATATAGAATTATATCGCACAAAAATAATTACAATTGATACAATATTGCTTTCACAAAGATTTTTTTTAATTAAAAAATTCATATTTTTAATGAATAATTTCAATGAATATTAAACATTTATTTAAATACAGGGTGGAGCAATGGGTATTGACAGTTTTTGGAGTGTTATTATGGATATTTACTTATGAAACGACCAAAGTCGAAAAAATATATTTTTATTACACATATAATGCAGTTTTATTACATTTGTTTGAGAAACGTAGTAGTAATTCAAAAGACATTATTTTTTTTTTTAAATTACCCGTACAACTGCGTTAAATGTGCAATTAAAATGTGTTTTTTATCTAGATCATTTCATTACGATATCCATAATAACACTCGCTCACTTGACGATATAGAATTGCATGATGTTCACATCATACTAATGGTGAAAACTAACTTCATTAATTGATTCGGCAGTCACTTTGTGGTAAAATCTATCCATTTTGAATCTAAGTTTTACTTAGTAAATACCAGTATTTCTTAAAATCTATTGTGACATGTGTTTCGATGCATTACACAATAGGTTTTTAGAAATAGTAGTATCTACTAGGTAATACTTAAATTAAAAATGTAATAACTAATGTCACCATCCAACAGACACTCTGGCAACCTTTCTTAAGACATAACATGAAATGCAAAATGATAAATAAATAAATTATTGCGATGCCTCCATAATTCGCAATTATATAAAAAATATGTACAGTAGAACCCCTCTCATACAACCTTGGCTGGTTTGCCACTCCGTTTGATCTGACCATGATCTAACTCTATTTTTTTATTTTTTTTTTTTTTATTTATTTATTTTTTTTTCATAATACATAGATACATGCAATATACATATTCATTTCATATACACATTTATTATACGTATTACGGCTCTTTAGGCATGGCCTGTGTTGAGCCGAATACTAACATGGTAATACAAAAATTTAATTTTTATTTTTTTTTAATTTTTAATATATTTTTTTTTTTTAATTATTAGATTATAAACATAACATACAGGAGATACAAAAATAATTTATATATAATCAATGCTCCGCATCCTTTTCTCACCTACGAAACACCAAAATTCTTCCTATAATTCACAAAAAGCTGAAATATATAGACCGTTGAAAAATTATTTGTTTTAATTATTTGTAAAAATTATTTATTATTACGGTGTTTGAAAATCATGCCGAATGCATGGAAACACGTGTCACAGTAGATTGTAAGAAATAGTGGTAGGTATTTACTAAGTAAAACAATAATTAAAAATGAAAATTTATTTATTTATAATAATCAAATAGACAATACATATAATGAAAAATAATTTGTCATTGTATATTAAATACATAATAAAAAATAATAAAATGTATATTGCTCTTTTTTAATAATAAAAAGTTTTTTGTGGTTCATTGCAATATTTTCAACATAGAGAACAATACATATAGTAATTTTTTAAATTCAGAGATGGTTTATTGTATTTCAAATCCGTATTTTTCTGTATTAAATAAATAATCCAACATTTTTTTGCATTCCGACTATTTAGAGAGGTTCTGCTGTACTTAGTATTTTAATCAATTTTGGTTTTCAATTATTATTGGGACAGAAAGGTCACCATTGCATCCAGTTGTAAATAACAAGGTTCTCAATAAACAAGGATAATTTATAAAAAAAATATACCTCCCACTCATTTCCTAAACTTTTTTTCTCAATACATTAGCTTAGCTATGTTGTTAACAATTTCAGCATGAAAAATATATAGGTGGGTATGTTTTTGATGCACCATTTTAAATCATTGAAAAACAAAGTCAAATGGTTTTCCTCATCAAATGCATTGAGAGTTACTGTGATGTAGATTATTCAATATATTTTTCTGTAAATATTTATTATCATTTATTTGTTTATAATGTTATGGTTAAACTTTCCTCTTTGTGTGATATATGTATTTTATATAATATTATTATTTTATCCATCAAATTCAAAACATTTTTAGTGGTATTTTTTTTAAATTAAAAAAAATATAAATTTACATAAACAACATTGACACATTTAAAACTAATAAATTATCGGGTAATTTTCAAAATACATGTAATTATAATTGATTCAAATAATGTTTTTAAATGTTACATTGGAATCCAGATGGATTAAACACTGTTTTCATTGTGTATAAAAATGCAAATGTAAGTGTTCAAAATCTTAAATCTCCCAAAGTTGTTCACCGATTTGAACATGCACTAATTTTTATTTATCTTTATGAATAATTTTTTTGATTGCTTTGGAATTTTAACACTATGTTACATAAGTCCTGGTACAACTAGTAAAATAGGAAATAAGGTTAAAAAATACACCCGCAATGACATACTCATAAACACACATTAACATTATTTAGCAGAACAACTTTATATCCAGAATACATAGTTGATTCATTTAGCTTGGCTAAAATAGCTATAAATGCCAACAACTAATGAAAACCTCGTTTTCATTGACATTATAGCTTTTATTGGTCAGTATAGCCAATTTATATGTTTAAATTCATTTTTAGAGCTGTATAGTGTATAATGTTGTGTCGGGTTGTGGTCCCGTGGTTAGTGTCGTGGACTCTTGAGTCAGAGTTTCTCGGTTCGAACCCACTCTACCACAATTTGATACCTATTTCTAATAATGAGCCGTTCAGGCTCACAGAAATAATATGAAATTGAACCAAATAAAATAAATTTCAAAAACTGTAAATAATTAAAATCATTTTATTTTAAATATATCCGCTATATATTTATTCTGCATAATGTAATCATCTCTTTTTATCTTATTTGTATATATATATATTTTATCCATGTATATTGTTTTTGTCAATTACTTTTATTCACTTTCATCACTCTACCATAATCTTATTTCTACCATTATATGTGTTCTATAATTATATATTTAATATTTTTATCTTACTTTCAGTATTTAAGCATCTTCAGTTTTTTTTATGAAATATTTCTGGTCTAATTTTATAATTTTATAAGCATTTATCAGGAAAATATCATTTGCTAACATTGTTTGTTTATATTACACAATGGCATATTAATGCTTTTATTTTTTATTGTTTACTTCAAAACATAACATATGAAATCATAGAAACCTCTTATTATACTATTTTTTATTTAAGAAATAAAGAAAACATGTACGTATGGAATAATATATGGAAGTGAAACATGGGGTTAGCAAAAGGATATATCACGCACTCCTTTCAAGAACGTCATAAATCAAAAATCGTCAATTTTCAGTTGTGCATGTTTTCGGAATGCCCAGAAAATGTACTATATCCCAGCAAAAGAGACATATTTTTAACTTAATATTTACCCGCTACAGGGCAAAAAATGTTGTTTTTGCATTTTGAAAAAAAGGTATAGTTTAATTATTTTTTAAAATAAACTGAATATTTTTCAAATGGAGAAAAAACCTTCAGGTTTTACCAAAAAAGATCTGTTACACAGTAAAAAGTTCAAAAAGTGGCTTGATTTTATTTTTAATACATTGTGTTATATTTTTAAACTTTAAAAACGTTCTCCTGAAAAATCAAGTTTTTTTATTTATGACGTTCTTGAAAGGAGTGAGCGATATGATATAATCATACTGAATACACTCAAATTGCGATCTTTTGGGCAAACGTGTGACAAGATGAGTATGACAGGTGTTCAAATTATGATATTAGGAAATAATGTAATGCTGAGATAGGCATTATCGATAAAATTAAGTAAGGTATCTGGAGATGGTTTGGCCGTGTGAATCAGATAATTGTTAAAAGAGTAGTAGAATTAATTTATGAAGGGAATGTGGTTGGTAAGCAGAGGAAGCCCGAAGAAAACTAGGCATGATCAAATATTTCAAATAGTTGAAAGTGGTCAGGTCAGGAGTCGTTATAATCAGGCCGTTATGTATGAGGAGATGCATGAATGTGGAAGAGGCAAATATTGTTTGCAAAGACAGATTGGTGTGGCGTTCTGTTCTCTCCGCCTACCCCTATAGGAAAGCGGCATGATGGTTAGCTATTTAGTTAAAGAAAAAAACATAACTTTCGCCTTTTTTATGATATCTTCTGATGTTTTCCTGGGAAATGCATGATGTATTAATAGTAACAAAGACATAAAAAATGTTTTTTTTTAAATATTTATTTGTTTTATTTTTTTAATTTATTAATTTTACAGTCTTATTACCAGACCAGTTTTATTTCTAATTTACTTAATGTTTAACGTTTAAAAGCCAGCTAAATAATACAATAAAACTTTTCTGTTGTGTTGTATTTACTTACATATTGTTCATTTTGAATCATTTTCTTGAGATGACTGCATTCTTAGAATCATTTCATATGTTGTGAATGTGCATATTTGTGGGGTTTTTTTTTCACAAAAATTATCTAAAAATATCAGGTTATTTTAATTATTATTTAAAGAGTTCACACAATTTAAAAGTTATCCAGTTCTAAAAAACAAAACAGAATCAATAAAATATGTGTCTGGGTGTGGTCCCGTGGTTAGTGTCGTGGACTCTTGAGTCAGTTTCTGGGTTGGAACCCACTCTAACACAATTTGATACCTATTTTAATAATGAGCCACTTAAGCTCACAAAAATAGTATGAAATTGAAGTATTTTTATAAACAATAAAAACACAAATATTTCTCTCTTTTTTTTTAAATATTAAAAAAAGTAACCGAATACAAAGTAAAATAAAATGAGTCCTACTTTTATAATAAAAAAAACAGCAAAAAATGGAAATATGTCACTAGGTCGTAAGAATTTTCAATGTATTCCAATAAAAAGTTTCAAGTGACAACTGTCAAGCTCAGATCGGTTGTTTGTTATGTTATATGCCCTGTCCATATACACTGCTCGTTCAAAAGCATTAAATGGTTAAAATGCATGTGGATTAGTGAGGTGATTGCCATAAGACTATAAACTGCATAAATACCAGGCAATGAGAATACAACACAAAAAAATTCAAAGAGTGTCAATGCTACTTTTGACAATTCACAAAATCAATAATGGGTAGAATTGGTGAATGTTACAAGTGTGTAAAATGATCACTTAAACCAGCCTATGACGGTCGTCCAAATGCCCAGACTTCCATATTCTTCTTCATCTTTGATGGGATGTCAAAAAATAATTCACACTGTTTTTACTCTAACTTCAGGCACTTACTACTTACTCATCACACTTAATGCAACTGAGCGTGAAAAGCGCATTTTTTTTAAAAATATAATAAATTGAATTATTGGAGGCCTCAAAATACCCATTTTTTTAATTTATTACTTTAAAAATATAAACAAACCTTTTAAAAATGTGTATAAAACAAGGGTTCATTTATTTCAATATTTTTTCTCACAATACATACATTTCATGAAGATAGCTGCTAATAGTAAAAAAATCATTTTTTTAACCATATATTGCTCACTCATTTCAAAAACGTCATAAATAAAAAAACTTGATTTCTCAGGAGAACGTTTTTAAAGTTTTAAAATATAATACAATATATCAAAATTAAAATGATTAAAGAAAACACTTCGTTTTTTACCACTTGAGTTTTATTATAGACTACATGTTTCAGAAGTTAAACTTCCATCATTCAGGTCTGTATAATAACTATAATATATAATAACTATAATATATATAATATATAATAACTATAATATATAATATCAGTTATTATACAGACCTGAATGATGGAAGTTTAACTTCTGAAACATGTAGTCTATAATAAAACTCAAGTGGTAAAAAACGAAGTGTTTTCTTTAATCATTGTAACATGTCTTACCACAAAGTTAATGCCGAAACAATAAATTAAATATCAATCCACGTATCAAACTTTTTACTGTGCAACAGATCTTTTTAGGTAAAACCTGAAGGTTTTTTCTCCATTTGAAAAATATGTAGTATATTTACAAAAATAATTAAACAATACCTTTTCTTCAAAATGCAAAAACAACACTTTCTGCCCTGTGGCGGATAAATATTAAGTTAAAAATTTGCCGCTTTTGCGGGGATATAGTACATTTTTTAGGCATTTTGAAAACATGCACAACTGAAAATATACGATTTTTTATTTATGACGTTCTTGAAAGGAGTGAGCGATATATCACCCACGAAGTAACATGCAGCAAATCTTTATTTTCAATTAATGTATAAATAAATCTTCCAAATTTTTAAGTAATGTGGCTGTCAATCATGGGTAGAATGGTGAATGTTTTTTTTTTTTTTTGGTACTTGTACAGCTTTACATTAAGAAATATAATAATAATAACAATAAAAAATTGTTACATTAACAATAATAAACATTACATGCTCATCAAGTGGTATATTCAAGTGTTTAGTATAAAAAAAATTACATTACATTAACAAAAACAGTTACATTAATAATAATAAAGCCAATCAAACAATTCCACATTTATGTTACAGTGTATCAAGTGATCACTTAAACCAGTGCTCCGCAACCTTTTCCCACCTACGACACACCAAAATTCTTCCTAGAATTTCGCGGCACACCAAAAGCTAAAAAATATAGACCATCAAAAACTATTTTGTTAAAATAATCATTCTGTACTACATTTCAAAAAAAAACAAAATCATTAGAATTAATTTGTTATTGTGTATTAAATATATCGACGGCCCCTACGTAAAGTACTCTATCTGTAAATCTGCAACTTTACAACAGAGAGCTTAGAAGATTTTTTCAACGTATTTTTTTTTTAAATTAATGGTTCTATCTGAAATTGTAATACATTAAAAAACACGATAAAATAATGTATTAAATCGTTTTAAAACTTTATGCTTTGTCAAAATTAAGTAGTTAGCGTTTTAGGAGTTCCGTTCATTCCGAAAACTCGATGTTGATAGCGTCTTATACGCCTGAAAACTAGGCGCAATTAATTTTATATATTATTTCTTTGTTTATATTTGTAGATAACGGTCAGTTGATAATATACACCAAATATCTATAATAATAATTTAGTTAGAGCACTTTACGTAGGGCACGTCGATATGATGCATAATCATAAAATGTCAAATACATTAATTTGACCGCGGCACACCTGTATCCGGCTCGCGGCACACCAGTGTGCCACGGCACACCGCTTGCGGAGCACTGACTTAAACCACCCAGCGGCTATGGTGCTGAAGGTTCCGGGTTAGATTCCCAGTGAGGTCTTAATATATATGTGTGATTTTTCTCTGTAATATTTATATTATATCACCTGAACTGGTACTCTGATCATTTGAAATAAACCTATACTTAAATTTTCAAAAATTATGAATAAGAGATCTATTGTCCACCTCCATAGTGTAATGGTCAGCACGCTCGGCTACTGTTCTGGAGATCCCGGGTGTGATCCCCAGGGAGGGTCAAATAAATATAAGTGATTTTTTCACTCTTATATTCATTTAATATTACCCTGGACTGGTACGTGAAGCGGAGGACTGATTACCTTTCCTTTATGTGTTAGCGATCAAGATACCACTGCGTTTATATAATGCAGTGCCCTATGCACCATTGGGGTGTGGATAAGGGTTAGAGAGAGAGAGAGAGAGAGATCTATTGCAGAGACATCTCATCAAAGATGAAAAAGAATATGGAAGTCTGGGCATTTACGGGGCTGACGATCGTCATGGGCTGGTTTAAGAAATCACTTTACACACATGTAACATCCACCAATTCTACCCATTATTGACAACCACACTACTCAAATTCTTGGAAGTTCCACAAATATGAATCAATTCTGAAACATCATTCTTGAATCACTAGAACTTCACTAAAGACATCTATTGTTGAGATGAATAATAACATACAAACTAAGATATGCGTACAAGGTATTAAATTAACTTAATAATGATTAAATCCACAATTATTGTAACTTTCAAAACTATAAATCCAAATTAATTATTAAAATGCACTTACATTTCTTCTTCTTTTATTTTCATAAAGAAATAAGTATATTTAATTTTCAAAAACATTCATCTTCTCAATAAACGATCACGGGGCAGTATAACATCTCATAAAACGATTCACAATGAACATTGGCTTGAAGTTTAAACATTAACGTAACATTTCCGCGTTGGCCGCCTAACATGCCCGTGCTTGTGAACTAATAATGCTTGGCGCCCACTAACCAATCAGGGACGCGGGTTTGGACTCCGCCACGCCCCCCGGCTCCCCGCCGGCCAACCGCAGAGCGGGCAACAGAGACGACAACGTGTTCAGCCGACTCACTGGCAACACCATCCAGCCGGATCACTCTGTCGGAGGTGTTATTAAGGAGTTTGTCAATAAGGTAACATTAAAATATCTAAAAATGTTTATTCACTTTAAATTTAGACTTTCCGGGAGTACAATAATTGATGTGAGTGGGTTCTTTATACATGAAAAAAAATTCACAAAATCTATGTATTACGAAGATAGAAATTATGTAAAAATAATAAATTAAAAAATAATAATAAAAAACACATGACAAAATTATAAACCAATATCCACAGATGTCATTGCTATACAAGTTATATCATACCAACTGACAGATGGACTTCGACGTTCATGAACACCAATATTCCTTTGAGGAAAATTCGCACCGACGTTCATTTATGTCCATACTTTTTTTTATGGAGACTTGTAACAAAGTATGATTTTATTCTAAAATTTAAATTCTAAAGAAATCTTTTTTTTTATTATTCCAAGCAAGACTATATTATAACCCAATCACTGTTTTTTTTTTAATATTTCTTTTAATTGTTAATCCATTTTCATTTAATGGTATGTGTAAATACGCCACCTTTTAAGCAAAGTACAATCTTAAAAAAAACAATTGATCTTGGAATCCTGCAAATATTGTATATATTCACTTCTAAAATGTCGTTACTTTGAAGAAAAAAAATCATTTGTGATTAATTTCTTCTTTATCATTTTTGCATATTTAAATTTTGTTTATTTCAACACTTTTATTCTATTTCTATTCTTTATTTGATTTCCCTCAGAGCCAATCAGTCGACCGCGCCTTGTTACACTGCACCCACATTGCAGAAGGACACAATAGTGCCGTCCTTTCTCTTCACGCCACGGAGGACCTACTCTTCAGTGCTGCCGCTGGTAACTACACGTGTCTCTTAAATATGCTCTCTGATTATAATTAAACTTCAACTGCACAAAAAAAACTTAGTAGAAATGGTTCATGTCACAAAATTATAGTGCCAGCTCGCTTATTTGAATGTAAATCGTGCAGTGGGTCATTCGGATTAGGAAATCGTTCAGATCATTGAGTGTTTTGAGAAAAATGAGAGAGAAAAAGGATATCTCGGTGTATGAAAATGCTCTTTATTTCACATTTTTATTTAGAAACAGAATGAACAATTTCAAAATTTTATTGCATCCTTTGCATCCTCCCAAGTCAGATTCGCATCCCGAAGATCAGACGAGAACTGCCGATGAATCGTCAGCAGTGGTCATCCTGAGCAGCGCGAACCTAATACCGTGTAAAAGAGGCAAGCTTGATTAAGGCTCTCAGGAGGCATGCGGAGTACATGGCCAAGCCAACTGAATCGCCTTATCTTGACGACAGTTGTAACCAAGATTTCCTGCATCCTCCGTCTTATCTCTTCATTCCTCGCAAAGTCAAACCACCACACACCTAATATTCTTCGTAGATACCTGTTCTCAAAGCTAAGTGCAGGGCTGCTCTGGGCCTTTGTAAGGTGCCATGTTTCATAACCGTATAAGAAAACAGGAGCAATGCAGGCATATCCATACTCTTTGAAAGGTATGGTCCTTCTCTCAATGTTTTGTCTTTTTCAGATCGTACAGTGAAAGTTTGGGATCTAACTACAGGAAGCGTCCAGCATACTCTGGTCGGTCACCCCAACAACGTAGTGGCAGTCCGCTACGATCCGATCACACGCCTCGTGTTCAGTGTGTCTGGTGCTTATGTCAGGGTTTGGGATTTGCGCACCTCTCCTGTTAGAGCTATCAAGACTCTGTGGTGAGTGTCCATTAAGATGATCTTATGTCGAGTAATGTGTTAATAATATACATGTATAAACAACATGTTTATACATCCTTCACAACTCATTTGATTTTTCACTCCCTTGATTTTCATTCTAGCTCATTTTAATGCTGCATCCTTAATCTTGCAGCTCTTCTGGTATTACGCAGAGCAGTATTGTGCCACTAGCCGCGGTGTCTCGATCAGTCCACCTTCCCGCCGGAGAGAGTCAGATATATGACATCATGCTGAATAAACAAGGGAGCACTCTTTACACCACGTCCAATGATAAAGTTCGAATCTGGGATCTGCGCACGTACGTATTACTTTTATTACATGAGACTCTCATCACTAATTTTTGTAAAAAAAAATATTAATGTGAAATATTAATATCATTGTGTACTTTTTTTTTGCTAAAATGTTAGAATATGACCACTCACTAAGATTTTAGTTTACCGGTTTTAAGACGTACCCGTCTCTTTTTATAAAAAATAGTAAAAATGATAAACCAGTAAGTAAATGCTTTAAATATCAATAATGTGACATATTGCAATTCGTTTGCAGGTTTGAGTGCACAAACAAGCTCACGACTGGTCACCAAGCTGCCGTCATGTGTCTGGCTGTTGGCCCGCTAACTGACGTGGACGATATAGTTGTCACTGGATCCAAAGATCATTACATAAAGGTATTGTATTTTTGTATAATAGTTTATAATCCGAGCATCTTGGAATGCATACGAATTTATGTACCAAATCATTTAGCCACATCGACCATTTTTTCGTAAGTGCAGAACCAATTGATTGGTCGGCTGAATAGCCAACCAAGAAAGGTAAATCTTTATTATGTTAAGAATTTTAGATTTAATCATATATTTAAATACAGAAAAGAAACTAGAGTACTTTAGATATATGAGAAGAGAGAAATACAAAGTATGTATGTAGTATGTATTTTATTACATGGCAAAGTGAACGATAAACACAGCATAGAAAGAAGACGTTTATCCTGGCGTACAAACTTGAGAAAGTGGTTCTACTGTAGCACTGAGTCGCTGTTTAAAGCGGCTGCAGAAAAAGTAAAAGTCACCATGATGTTTGCCTACCTTTGTCGCCAAATAAGGTAATTCATCTTTTAACTCTTACCACTCTGTAGGCCAAACATTCTGGCCCGTATGATTCTAGTAGGCAGCTCCGTGGGCCACAATGTCTGGCCTGGCGCAAGTATAACTTTAATCACTGATTTCTCTATCACCCAAGTATATTCTACCAAAAAAATCAGTTAAATACAGTTAATCTTAATTAACATGGTCATACAAATTGCCAGTGTCCCAAAATTAGGGAACCAAAATATTTATTTTAATGGTATGAAAACGTCGCATTTTTTTGATCAGAGTAGCTGATCAGTTATGAGAAAAATGGTCAGAGTAGAAAGGGTTAAACTAACTAACTAACCATCACGCCGCTTCACCGCAGGGGTAGGCAGAGATAATAGAACGCCACACTACTCTGTCTTTGCAAACATTGCTCCCTTCCACGTTCACGCATGTCCTCATACATACCCGCCCATTGTTTCAACTCCTAACCTGACCGCTTTCGAGTAGCTGATCAGTTTTGAGAAAAAGTGGTCAGAGTGGAAAGGGTTAAAAAGTTACTTGATATGATATATTTTTCATTTTGTAGGTTTCTTCATGTTTTTTTTTTTATAAGGCATTTAGATACATTGTGAAATAAATAATTAAATATACCCTTATTATCTAGATATCATATTTGTTGTTTTATTACAATCCACGAGCTAGATTTTACTGTGAAATTACGAAAGCGTATCGTGAAAAGCCCTTACAAGGAGAATGAAGTCAGCTGCTGGTACGAGCTTTACATTATACAGCTAATGCAAATGAAATTATTCCTCGATTCAGTTGCAATTAAAATAGCAGATTTTGAACATTGTAAACACTAAACAAAAATATAAATAATGTCCCCATGTTGCGCTTATAATGCTGACTTATTTTACTTGCAGCACTAGTGTTAACATTAGTTTCTGATTGCATACAAAGTAAGCCTTCAAACAAATTGTTTTGAATAACCATTTTCATTGTCTTATCTATATGACATGGTGATTCACATTGCATACCAGTAATTTGATTAAGATTTAAAATATAGCACATTACATCCTTAAAAGTCACTCAAGTAACTTGCATGTAACTGAGTACATAATTACTCAAATCAGACATGCAATATTGTATTCTCATGTCTGTCTTTTATGTTATTATGGTCAGAATTACTTCTTATGATTTAAAGTAATTACATAATGACATCATAATATGTATAATCATTTATTGCAATGATTACTGTCATTGTATGCAGCACTTTAAAATCATGTAAGATATCCACATTTTAAACTAGGTGGTACATAAATCTTTGGGCATTTAAAATCATCATACTCTCTAATAAATTAGCAATTTGGCAATAACAAAAAATAATAAAAACAATAAACAAAACAAATCAAAGTATCTACCTAACTATTGTACTATCAACCTCTACAATAAAAAAGTAATTTCATTTAAGTTTGAATTATATTATTTATCGATTCGGCATTAACTTTGTGGAATGACATGTTGATTATTTTTAAAAATTAAACACTTGAATATACCACTTACTGAGTTTTATTTATATATACGACTTGTTTCAAAAACTTGCAGATGTTTTCATCTTCTGGTAAAAAAAAAAATATGAAAAAGAATTTTACTAAAAGATGAAAACATCGGTAAGTTTTCTAAACTAGTCGTTTATGAAAATAAAACTCATTAAGTGGTATATTCAAGTGTTTAATTTTTTTAAATAAATTTGAATTGACTCCATCCCAACTATCATCTTTGTAGACTTATCAACTTATCATCTTTGTGTTGGGGTTAGCTCTCCTCATCCTCAAGTTATCACTGTTAAGAACGCCTGTGGATAAAGTAAAAGTGTTTTTTATCTTTTGTCTATTCAGGTGTTTGAAGTGCGCGGTGGAGCGTCGAGCAGCGCCGGAGTCCCCCGCCTGCACTTGGAGCCGCCCCACTACGACGGCGTACAGTGCCTTGCCCTGGGGGATGACACCCTCTTCTCCGGATCTAGGGACACGAGCATCAAGAGATGGCATCTCAGCTCCCAAGATGCTCCGCATGTAAGAAGCTAAACCTTTACCGTCTCATTCATTGTTTCAGCCTTTACTTTGTGAACTAAAACTACTTAATAAATTTGTTTATATTTAGAGCTGAAAATGGAAGCAAAGCTTCCGAAATAAGTCCTTTTAATAAAATTAACTCAAGTGGTAAAAAACAAGTGTTTTACTTTTACAAATTTACCATCTCATTTGAAGATTCTCTAAAGTGCAAAAGGAACATAAGCAATCAAGTTTTTTAGTTAAATTTTAAAATAAATCCCATTTTTTATTGATATCACAACAAAGATGAAGAAGAATTTGGAAGTCTGGGTATTTACAGGGATTACGATCTGTCATAGGCTGGTTTAGTAAGTACTTAATACAATTGTAACATTCAACATTCTACCCATGATTGACATTTAATAAGAATTTGATAGCACTTGATTGTAAGTCTATGTAACATCTGTTCATGCTTCTTGACAAAATTTTTTCTTGAAAAGTTTTTTCATTGGCCCCGATCCTAATTATTATACTTATTAGGGTCATATACTTATCACAAGTAACCACAAACCAGATTCCGATCTGTACAATGTTTTTTTGACATCTTGCACTCTACAAAAAGTAAGTAAATAGAACGCTTATAAGCGTCTCTTGCTCTCTATCAACAGTATGTAAAAGACGCTTTTTAGTATTTTCCGCAATAATGTGTTGATGGGATTAAAGTTTGTCCATACTTTTGGAAGCATCTCTCGCTTTCTACCAACAGTATGAAATAGATGCTTTTAACCGGTTTGCTGCCATGAGCGCGTTAACGCGCTCTCCAATTCCGTACTTGCCAGGCCTGCCATACAAAATTAACGCGTAAATGTATGAGCTTGTCGCAAGCTGATATCAAATTCAATAGAAATATTTTTTAATTAGAATATATAGAGACATCTATTAGGTTGTTTAAGAAATACTAAAATATTACAATTTACCGATATTATCAAAGTTACAGTCATCTTTCAAAAACCTTTCACATTTTTGTTGAAAAAATCACGGCCTGCTGGGTACGGCTGTATTAAAACCTTCCGGCATTGAAAGGATTAAGCGTTTCCCGCAAACAAGGTGTTAATGCGGAGCTTTGTTTCCACAGTAAAATTTGTGTATTCTTTTGAAAGGGTCTGACTGAATGTTTTATTTCCAGACTGTATACAATGCTCACAAGGGCTGGGTGATGGGGCTTGCTCTACTGCGGGGCGGGCGCCTCCTCGCCTCGGGCTGCCGCGGGGGGCAACTCAAACTGTGGGACGCGGCCTCCTGCCGCCTCCTGGCTCAGGTGAAAGGGGACACCTCCGCCATCAACGACGTGGCCACTAACTCCACACAGATATTTACCGCTTCCAAGTTAGTATTGTCAGCACTCAATTATTTGTCGGTTGTTTGCATTTAGTCAACGGACTATTCTAGAACCCAAATCGAATATTGACTATGGTTGTAAAATGTCAAAAGGAAGGTCTCAATTACTTTTATACCTTATTATCTAAAATAAATTTTCCATCAATACGTCTTCTCAAAAAAAGTTAAATCTTACATTTGTGAGTACAGGATATCTTAAATAAAATTTATTATTGCATAAAGTATATTCATTTTATTTTAAAAAAACTTAGAATTATGTCAATCAAAGGTAGCAATTTTTTTTACTATGATACAATAGACTTCTTTGTTCTAGCCCCCTTCTGCGCATAGTACTAAGGACTTAATAAATCAGAAATTGTAGGAAATTCCAAATCACTATTATGCATTGTGAAATGAATGTTTGATTTTTTTCTATTTGATGTTATTTCAAAATCGTGTGAAAAGGCAGTTCAGTATATATTGTTTATTTATTGACTTGGCGTTTAATTTGTAGAACTCCATTTTAATTTATGTATTAATTTTAAATCAAACACAGATTTTTTGAGTCTACTAAGTTGTATTTTATTAACAAAAAACACATAAAAAATTATATTGTGACAATTGTTTCGCCTTGTTAGGGCATTATCAAACGAATGTGAAGATCAAATGGACTACGGTCCTTATGTAGCTATACAATTCTATGTGACAGTTTTAACATGTGCAGTAATAATTTATTGGCCATATTTTAGAGATTTTAATACAATTGTTGGTAATATTATTTTTAAGAATTTTTATATGTAGATGTAATTATTAGATTATCAATAACGCATCATGCAAGCGTTTACATAGAGAGAGATGATGTACAGTAATAGTCTATTTAAATACATTTAGCAATAGTGAAGACCTAAGGTTAGTTTGTTCATTAAGTAGTGGGGGTAATAGTCTATTTAAATATGTTTATCTTTAAAAGTTTCTAATGTTTTGAAACAACATGGAATAAAAGTGGCATTCAAAACAAACAATAATAACGGATCAATCTTAAAAAACTCGAAGGACAAATTTAATATTTTAAAAAACAACGGAATTTACAAATTAGAATGTAATGATTGCAATGCAATTTACGTAGGACAAACTGGACGCTCTTTCTTAACTAGATATTCAGAGCACGTAAGATCTTACAAAAATAAAAAACTAGACTCTCAATTTGCCAACCATTTAAATGAAAATAACCATAAAATTCATGTCTCAAATAAACCAATTCCATTACATATTGAAAGCAAAGGTAGAAAAATGAATATATTAGAGCAATTAGAAATAAATAAATATGTAAACAATCCTAATTTTAAAATCATTAATGAACAAACCAACCTTATATCTTCACCACTGCTAAACATATTTAAATAGACTATTATTACTCTCTATGTAAACGCTTGCATGATGCGTTATTGTTAAACTAATAATTATATCTACATATGTAAATTCTTTCTTAAAATAAAAATAAAAATTGCCATGTCAACAAATTCTCCCTTCCCCGAAAATAAATATAAGGGTACATACCTACATCCCCCACTACTTAATGAACAAACTAACCTTAGGTCTTCACAATTGCTAAATGTATTTAATAGACTATTACTGTACATCATCTCTCTCTATGTAAACGCTTGCATGATGCGTTATTGATAATCTAATAATTACATCTACATATAAAAATTCTTAAAAATAATATTACCAACAATTGTATTAAAATCTCTAAAATATGGCCAATAAATTCTTCCCTTCCCAGAAAACAAATATAAGGGTACATACCTACATCCCCCATTAGCGACTGTTGTCTCCCATAAATTATTACTGCACATGTTAAAACTGTCACATAGAATTGTATAGCTACATAAGGACCGTAGTCCATTTGATCTTCACATTCGTTTGATAATGCCCTAACAAGGCGAAACAATTGTCACAATATAATTTTTTATGTGTTTTTTGTTAATAAAATACAACTTAGTAGACTCAAAAAATCTGTGTTTGATTTAAAATTAATACATACAGTATATATTGCGTTAAATTACTAAGTCAATTTGTATAATTTTATGGTATAACAAGCTTGTATTAATAGTTAAAAATTCCTTGGTTAAATGGTTACAACATTTAAAATTTAGCTTAATATTTCAGTTAGGGGCTCATCCGTTTTTAAACTTTGAACCACAATTTTAAAATATTGAAGCATTTAAATGTGGCAACTCATTTAAAACAATTTTTTCTGAGTAGAAAAAAATTTGCTCCGAAAATCCCTTCGGAATCATGGTCTAAAGATCATTTTTCAGTAAGTGATAACTCCTCTGCAACTTGTGCAACTATTGGCAGGTTGATTGTATTCGAATGTGAAATAATCAATTCTGATACTAACTTATTAACGGGAACACATAAATTGATGCACAGCATAATTTCAGTATCACACCGCACAACTGCCCTATAAGGTATGTAAGTCTTAGCAGAACCCGCTCTGACATGATCTAAAACTTGAGTCAATAGTTGATTTTGTCTCTTGTTTGATAAAATCATTGTAAATACATGATATCGCTCACTCCTTTCAAGAACGTCATAAATCAAAAATCGACAATTTTCATTTGTGCATGATTTCAGTATGCCCAGAAAATGTACTATATCCCAGCAAAAGAGGCATATTTTTAATTTAATATTTACCCGCTACAGGGCAGAAAGTGTTGTATTTACATTTTGAAGAAAAGGTATTGTTTAATTATTTTTTAAATATACTAAATATTTTTCAAATGGAGAAAAAACCTTCAGGTTTTACCTAAAACATCTGTTGCACAGTAAAAAGTTCAATAAGTAACTTGATATTTATTTTTAATACATTGTATTATATTTTTAAACTTTAAAAACGTTCTCCTGAAAAATCAAGTTTTTTTATTTATGACGTTCTTGAAAGAAGTGAGCGATATGTTAATGAAAATTATTTAAAAATATTGCATCTGAATGATTTCAATTAATGCATTGATGCCTCCTAAATAATAAGTGAAATTACATGCTGAAATTTAGGTTTAGCAACTCGATTCATAATATGTGACTATGACAGTCTATCAATAACAGTTCATGCGATATTGCTAAATCTATATCACGGCTTGTATTTGATATAGAAGGCACTGATCAGCATTCAATGTTATGATACATCATTCCATTAAATGTTTTGCTTACCTTCCTATAGTAAAACTACTATTTTCTTTATACAATTTTTATATCACACCAATCATATACTTGCACTGACTTATTTGGTATAATATAATCATCATTCATTCCATACTCTGTACTTATTCATATTGTTTCTTGTAATTTCAGTATTGGAAAGAATTGTTTACTAAATCGTAAGACAATAATCCTTGACGATTGTTTTTGTTTAATTTGTCTCGTTATATATGACTGGGGTATTTTGGTTTTGCAGTAGCGGTGAGGTGAAGATATGGCGTTGTCCAATGGCGGAGCAATGAATCGTACCCGACCCTAATCCTAATCTAAATGCCAAATCCTCTCTCATTCCTTTTCACTTTTTCATTTACATTTCTTTGGTTTTGTGCTTTATCGCTTACTTGGCATACATTCTGTACACCCTCGCGCACTCTAGACCTTGGATTTATTTCGCTTCGTTTATCGCATGCTTGTTGAATTTAATTATCCAAATTATCAGTTTGGTTTTTAACCTGTTTTGTCATTGCCTTCAAGTATTTGTTGTAGATAATTTTTAGCATATTTTGTATACACTCCGTGCATTAATTGTACAGTCTACATATATATTTTCATATAAAATATAAAAATGTATTTATTTTATTATTCTTACACTATTTCTTCACTATTACCTATTACGTGTAATATTAAGCTGTCAATTGTATTGAAATACAATAAATTATATATACTTTTACTCAATCCATATAATTATTAGTATTTAAATTTCTGCTCTATTATTCCCAGATATATACATAGATCGAACACTTTCTGAAAACTGACCTAAATCAAAATTTGCAAAAAAAATAAGTTTGTTTAATAAAACAATATTACATAAATGAATTGATATTCTTTTAAATTTTGACAAACATTGCAAGATGTCTGTGTTTATACTTTACTGAAATTTTGCATCATTTTTAATTAGGTCATTTTGCTATTAAGCGTGTAATTTAAACAGAAATATGTGTCACGCTAATCATATTCTTATACACATATCTATTTGATGCTTTGATATGAGCCAGACCTATAATGAAAAACGTCAAAATCTTTCTTTGGCGAATGATTCCTGTCTACTTTTTATTTTTAAAAATATGAAAAGTACATAAAATATATTATTTTTTAAAGTTATGATCGAACTTCTTAAATAAACCAGACTATATTTGACTAAAGTCATTCATAAATGGTCAGTAATAATCATTACATACATATTTATAAAGGTGGATGGCTTTTTTTTAATTTGTGATTATAATTTACTTGTGGTCAGGTTTGGTAGGGTAGATTTAATTCTTTAAATGTGTCAGAAATAGATATGTATTGACCGTACAGTACAGTACAGGTCTTCAATCATAATAAGAACAGTCAATGTGTCACTGACTCAATATCAAATATACAAACTGAATTAACTGACCAAAATACGGAAATAGATACTGACCGCACATGACTTCGATAATTATGTATTTTTCTTATAAAATGAACCGTGATTGCGAGTTGAAATGATTTGCAGTTCTCGGTTTCTGGATTCGGTTAGTGTATGGCTCTTCCTGTTTGTGTGTATGCATGTCTCGCACATCACCTGGTGTTACCTCCACTACCTCAAGTCTTGTTGACCCCCCTCCGTGCATTTTGCCCCTCTGACAGTGTAACCGCAGGTTGTTATCATTTTACTATAATGTTTTCTGTGTGCCGCCTTGTCTTGTCCGCTTCCACTTCCGATCAACTTGAGAAACCTCATTTATCAATTTCAGAAATCTCATTTCGCTTTCGCTGAGGTCACTTCATAATATAATAATCACTTTCTTATCTTTTTATGTACAAACCACTTTTCGCTGCCTGCAAAAAATTTTTAAATTACTCAATTTATTTTCATTAATTGATTCGGCAGTCACTTTGTGGTAAAATCTATCCATTTTTAATTAATGTTTTACTTAGTAAATACCACCATTTCTTAAAATCTACTGTGACACGTGTTTCGATGCATTCTGCTTCATTTTCAAGCACCGTTTACGTTGGTTGAAAATGATGTGGAATGCATCGAAACACGTGTCGCAGTAGATTTTAAGAAATAGTGGTATTTACTAAGTAAAATATTACTTAAAAATACTTAATTTATGCCTGCAAAATAGCAATTTTCAAACCACGAGTATATGAAATATTAAGAAATTCATTTTCGTATATACTAGTACTGTCCGCCTCCGTAGTTAAATGGTCAGCACGCTCGGCCACCATTCTGGAGGTCCCAGGTTCGATTCCCAGCGGGGGGTAAATAAATATAAGCGTATTAATTGTTAAATCAAACACAGATTTTTTCAGCCTACTAAATTATATTTTATTGTTAAAAAACACACATGTATTAATATTGTGACAATTTTTTTGCCTAGTTATGGCATTTTTAAATGAATGTTTGAAAATGCCATAACTAGGCGAAACAATTGTCACAATATTAATTTTCATGTGTTTTTTAACAATAAAATACAACGTTTTATTTAACAATTAAAACATTAATTAAAATGGAGTTCTACAAATTAAACGCCAAATAAATACAGTGATTTTTCACTCTAAAATTTATTCAATAGTACCAGATGTTGGGCAGGACCCCTTCCTGAGCGATGGTCACGCAATGATTCTTTTAAACCATTTGACTCATGTGAAAATGTTAGAACCACGCTTCTGGCGTGCACACCACACCCGACCTATTAATAAAAACTTTGTATTACATATTTATCTACGCTCTTGCATGTTGATACTGCGCATTTACTGCATGCCATTTACAAGTTGTTTTGCTCTTTTATCTAATTCATATTCTACCAATCCACCCGATTCATTTTTATTTCTTCTAATATCCATTACTCATTCATTACCACCGCAAAGCTTTTGTCATCACCGTCTAATTACGTTAATTCATAAAAGTCGGCGCTATTTGTGCTTTCCAACTAATATGTTTATTTATTTGTTATAATACTCACTGTTTAATCATTTTTTTAATTATCAAACTTTTTTTGCTTTAAACTTTTGATTCATTAAATTTAATAATTTTAATGACAATCCTTTTTGAACTTAATATATATCAATTTGGCATTAACTTTGTGGAAAAACAGGATGATTTAATTTAACACTTGTGTATGGACACTTTTTAAGTTTATTAATATAAACACCACTTGTTTCGAGGACATATTTAGTTCTCAAAACTAGTTGTGTTCACATTAAAAATTCTCTGATTAGTTACTCAAAAGTCTAGTCCTTTCATTTTTGTATTAAAATTTATCAATATATTTATTTCTCATTGTTTCATATCATCATCATTTATGTAATATTTGATGTGTTGCTAATAAAACATGATGTGTATAATTTTACATACTATTTTGATAATCGATTTTTCATTTTCCACAGTACCTTTTTTCAGTATTTGTGTTATAATTTCTCGTTCCATTGTTCGTGTAATTTGACTGTAGTTTCGTACAGAAAATGCCTATTTTATTTTTATTTATTTTTTTGTTTTTTTTTTTCCTAAATCCTGTGATTTTGCAGCGGGGGGAAGGTGAGATTTTGGAAGATCAACCCGGAGAAAATAGAAAATATCCTGGAGGGGGATAGCTGACAATTACCTAAACCCAGGTCACGGAGAGTCAACGAATGCTATCCTTCGTATTATAGCAAAAGATTGAAGTTTGCTATAAGAAAATAAATGTTTTTTCTCTAGTTATGTAGTGTAGAATTTTATCCAAAGACTTAACCGAATCGATCGATCGATACTTTCTGTTAGACAAAGAGATTGTGATAATATTTATGATAGAATCGTAGTGAGTTTGTTGTCAAAAGGCAGGAAGCACAGATTAGGGCCAAATCTTCGACATCTTCGAGACGAAACATTTTTAGTAACCATCTCATTGTTTCCCGAGATTTTTCAGACGCTCCGTTATAGGGAGTCATATCTATTGAACTTTGTACCAGTTTTATTAAATAACATATATTACTGAAGGAGTCCAAATATATATATGAGCAATTTACCAATATTTATAGTATATTTTTTTATGATAGATAGCAAAGCGTAGAACGCACTTTACCACGTTCATCCAGCTTTTTATTTTGTTATTATTATTAGATATTTCTCATATTTACATTACGTACATAAGAAATCAGTCCCAAATACGAGAGGCTAACAAATGTTAATCATTATATTTAAATAATTTAGTATACGTAAAATCTATATTAGTAATATTATATAAAGCTTTTTAGCTTAGCGTTCAGCTATTTTCCTTCAATTCTTTGACATGACTTGAATAATGATTATTTTTTTAATGTTTTTATTGAAATTGGAAATGAAAAAATCCTTTTTCCTTGTACCTTTTTTAAAAATTTAATCAACCTTTAAAATATTTGTAATAATTTTGTTTTTGTATGAAATAAATGCAATGTTACATAAATATTGTAAGTTATATTCATTGAAACAAAAATTTATATACTGCATTATTTAAATCAATAAATAATTTTACATTATGTATAAGTACTTATATGCTAAATTTTACGGTATTATAAGTTGACGCTTTGTGAATCAGTTTTCTTATGACTCTTCCTTTACTTATAAATCTTTTTTGTAGAACAAGATCTTATATGAATCTTTATAATATTTTTGAGAAAATATTCCTCGAACATTATTTTAATTTAAACTTTATTTGATCTTATTTTGTACCTGTTTTCTGAACTTTATTAAAACTATTATGTATAAGTAAAATTAAACTCTATTTTATAACTAGAGAATTTTATAAGTATAGAACTTAATAAAATGATCTCTCGTAATTTATCGTCACCAACAATCCTACTTTAATTTTTATTTTTATTTTTTAACCTTATTGATTAATAATTGTGTTTATTGACATTCCTACATTAATTATATCATAATTATTTTGTATTGTATGTTTCTCAAAACTATGCAATGCTACCTCGGCTGTCCAAACTTAAAACACAGTAAGGGACAATTTTTTGTAGTATGTTTTTTTTGCATTTTTGGACTAAGTAGAATCTAATTAGTCCAAAAATGCAAAAAAAACGTACTACAAAAAAATGTCCCTTACTGTGTTTTGAGTTTGGACAGCCGACCTGCAATTGCGTTTTAACAAGCATTCTATGTTGTATTCTGCTAGAGTATAAATATTTTTTTTTTATATTTGTGGAATTTATTTTGCTGATTTCAACTAGTTAATCGTTTGACAATAAGACAATACTAATTATATTACAAATTTATGATCTTAGTTTCAATTCTGATACTGAAATATTAATTCACGCTGTGTATAAATTTGTTTAAATAACAAGTGTTTTTAAAAAAAGGCTACGGCTTAAACCTGTTTTAGTTTTGTGTACAACAGATAAATGATAAAGATAAGTTGACGTTTTATAAAATACTATAAGTTTTTGTTTTTCAAATTAAAATTTAATCAAACTAAATGTATAACTATCTATTTTGTGTAATTTAAATGATGAATGGGTAAATAAATAACATTAATATAGTAGACCAGATGTTCTTAACCTTTTTTCGCTTTTTCCATGATAGAAGATATTTTATTTTCTATTTTACCATTTCTAAATGGTGTCAACATCCATCCTCACATTTTCTTTTAATAATTTACTGGAAATTTTTATAACCCTCCTAATTTTTGCTATCATAGAACCGTACTTTTTTGTCCTAAATTCATAAAATCGACCCTAATCACTTATATAACTCTTGATATTAACCTTTGTCACTGACTTTGGGAATCAATACTACAACCTTTTCATTTCTAATGACCACGTTTATTCTGATTCAATTTGTGCCGTGTTTGTGAAAATTTTAAACCAATCCGTCTACTTCTTTTCAAGGCACCAATGTACGAAAACTGATTTTTTATGTATCAGGATATTCAGTTTCTTTAATTGGTATAAGTCAATATCAGAGCAGGCAAGAGGCTGCTTGCCGCCGTAAGAACGCAGACTCCTTACTCCTGGTCCAGACCCTTGCAAATCAATACTCCATACGCATAGTGGTCAGCTCAGTGATGAATTATAATCTAAACAATGTCACAATCGACTATTCTGTCATTAAAAATGTAAAAAGTAAATGGAGATATTACCATTACTATCTCTTAACATCCTTAAATATATTTGTAATATCTCCTTTAATTCTATACAGATATTAAAATTGAGAATAATACAAATTGTTTTATTTTGTTTTTTTTTCTTACTTTTAAATAAATTTCATTATCCTATTATTATTGCATTATTTGCTTTAAAATATTATTCATTATTTTTAAATAAAAACATGTAATTTTTTCTTATATTGTTAGCCAATACTTAAAATATAAAACTCAACTTATTTTTTCATTATTTGTATGTTAACTTCTTGGGCTGCAGTCATGACATGAGTGGCACAGCTGTATCCGTCAATTACAAAAATAATGTAAGCGTAATTACGCTTGCCACTCGTAACTCGCGACCTTTAATTTCACGACTGTTAACTAATCGTTTGCAGATAGTTTTTCTTAGGTTATTATGGTGATGTTTACGTTAATTGTCGGAGCATCCATCGCCTCCAGTCCACTGTCATAACACCATAATCACTTTAAAAAAGCTGTGTGCATTATATAATTTTATTTGAATATTTATATGTTTGCAGATCTTGTATAATAACATTTTTTGTTAAATTATTTACGTATTATAACTAGTCATGATTTTTTACATATTACACTTTATTGGGTTCTGTCCATTAGCTTTTAGCAATTAAATATTATCTAACTTATTTAGTAAACATATTTGTAATGTATTCAATCAACATCTCATTATTTCTTATGTAATTGAAATAAATATATATAAAAATTTCATTAATTTTTTTTATTTTCACCTTCATCTTACATAACGTGGGAATATGATCCCCGGATCCCGGAGGTATTCCAATTCCATAGATCTCCATATTAGCAGCTTAGGATTTTCTGGATTGAAATGAGATTTGTTATATCTATTTATATATATATTTGTTAACGTCATATATCAAAATTTGTTAATTTTCAGTTTTGCATGTTTTCGGAATGCCTAGAAAATGTACTATATCCCAGCAAAAGCGGCATATTTTTAACGTTATATTTACCCGCTACAGGGCAGAAATTGTTGTTTTTGCATTTTGAAGAAAAGTCATTAATTAATTTTTTTTTAAATATACTTAATATTTTTTAAATGGAGAAAAAATATTCAGGTTTTACCTAAAATGATCTGTTGTACAATAAAAAGTTCAATTAGTGGCTCGATATTTATTTTTAACACATTGTATTATATTTTTAAACTTAAAAAACGATATCCTGAATAATCAAGTTTTTTGATTTATGACGTTGTTGAAAGGAGTGAGCGATATGTTTACTTAAGTAAATTAAAGCGTTTATTGTAAGCATGCAATATCAATTGCATCTTCTAGTGGTACCGGAAGCATACAATGATGATGAAGGGGTGACGAATACACCAGCTTAATTACGAAGCAACATGCAATATAACAACAATAATGTCCAAATACCTGTTCACAAATCTGGATTATCTCCAATTATAGGAGTTATTTTTTGCCATCTCATCAAAGATGAAGAAGAATATGGAAGTCTGGGCATTTACGGGGCTGACGACCATCATAGGCTGGTTTAAATGATCACTTTACACACCAATAGATGTCTCTAGTGAAGTTCTAGTGATTCAAGAACAATGTTTCTAGATTGGTTCATATATATATATAAAACTTCCAAGAATTTGAGTAGTGTGGTTATCAATAATGGGTAGAATTGGTGAATGTTACACGTGTGTAAAGTGATTACTATATTTAGTGAATACCAATATATATAAACCAATCTAGAAACATTGTTCTTGAATCACTAGAACTTCACTAGAGACATCTATTGGTGTGTAAAGTGATTACTTAAACTAGCCTATGACGGTCGTCAGCCCCGTAAAAATGCCCAGACTTCCATATTTTTCATCATCTTTGATGAGATGTCAAATTATAATTTGAACAATAATGTAGCAATCCTAATAAATTTTGTTACTTAAAGTCATTAACTGCAATACATATTTTTAGACAATAGAATTTCATGCAAATGTAATTAATAATAAACCCATAATTGACAATAAGACAATGATTAAAGCCTCCCACCATTGTACATGTTTCCACTGATAATAAATAAAAATAAGAAACAGCTCCTACCCCGACACAACTCTAAAATTTACACTTATAGCTCACATACAGTGTCTGAATATGATGCGAGATGCATTGAATCACGTGTCACAATATATTTTGGTAATTACCAAGCAAAATTAAAACTTTTTAATTAATAGATATTACCACAAAGTGACTGCCGAATCAATTATTGTAATCAATAACAATGATTTTTTCAACAGATTTTTAGTATCCAACGAGAAAAGTAGAGAAGCCAGTGGATGATTCTATTCTTAAGAATTTTGAAAAGGAAGCAGAGAAATTTACTGTTGAAGTCAGATCTTGAGAATGTAGCGCAGAGATAAAGCCAGTACGATGAGTCTCTGTTGATGACTAATGAAAAGTGTGAGGCCCTTCCTTTTGAGTAATTTTGAGGGCCCAAGTAGGAAAGCAGCATTGGGCGCAATCAAGTGTATGTACATACATATATACATATTCTGTAAATAATAATAATAAATTTCGATAATTTATATAGCGCCATTTTCGTACAATACTACTTCAACGGCTCTGTAGGTACATTAGTTTGTATCTACTTCATTCTTTAAACCCTTATCCCCCCACCCAATGGTGCATAGGGCACTGCATCATATAAATGCAGTGTTGTGTTGATCGTTAACACATGAGGGATAGGCTGAAAGAGAATAGAACGCCATACCAATCTGTCTTTGCAAACAGCATCTCCTCATATATTCTTCATCTTCAAACCCTCATCCACACCCAATGGTGCCGTGCATAGGGCACTGCATCATATAAACGAAATGTTATCTTGATTGTTAATACATGAAGAAAAGGTGATCAGCCCTGCGCTTCAGTCCATGGTAGTATCGAATAAATACTAGAGTGAAAAAATCACATATATTTATTTGACCCCCCCCCCCGTGGGAATCAAACTCGGGCCCTCTAGTACCGTAGCCGAGCGTGTTGACCATTACACTCAAAGGCGGAGATATTATAAATTCTATTAACGTTTTTATCACCATGAAAAGTATATAATTTCCAAAGTATTTTTCAATAAGAAAAATAAGGTACGATATTTTTATTCATCAGCTGTACCCGCACGCATCGCTGTGGCTGTCTAGTAGAACGGGAAAGAAAGAAAAGAGAAAGCAGACTACTCTAATGTTTTTATTATAACAATGTTTGTGGGTATACAATATTTTAGTAACTGTCAAGAAACACGCTGCTGCCATGAAAATTATGTTTAAGATTTCGTATCGCTGGTAACAGCGTAAGTTTGACAGTTGGCGCTGCCGTTGTGTTTTTTTTTGTATTTTTTAATGCTTTAAACTGTTATAGGTGAAAAAAAACCTCTCGCAAATACCCAAACCGCTACACTACGGAGCCGGGCTATCTCTAAATTTGATAAGATGCATAGGGTCTGAAATATAACTACTTAGGTACCATATTACTTTTTTTAATCTGTATATCCAGAACTTCCTACGATAATGAAATATATTTTGTTTTGTAGGTAAATAAATGTACGAAAATTAATTTATTTCTACTTCGTTTTTTCACAGCTTCTATAGTTTCACAGTAAATTATGTTGATTGAGAGGAAGTGATTTTTTATTGATTTTTTTACCAGAAATTTTAGTACAGTCGAACACGATATAACGGCCTAATTGGGGGTAGGTGGTGTCCGTTAAAACCGAAAGTGTTATATTAAAATACATTTAAAATAATAAAATAAAAAATATATATATATATGCACACTGTATAAATACAGTGTGGAATTTTGTTTATATTTTGTTTTGTTATTTATATCTAAAGATATAAATAAACAATACTCATGTCCGCCTCCGTGGTGTAATGGTCAGCGTGTTTAGCTACCTTGCTGGAGGTCCCGGGTTCGATTCCCAGGGGGGTGAAAATAAATATTAGTGATTTTACACTGAAATATTTATTTAATATTACCCTGGACTGGTTCCTGAAGCGCAAGAGTGATCACCTTGCCTTCGTGTAAGTAATGATCAAGATAACACTGCGTCAATTCGATGCAGTGCCCTATGCACCATTGGGTGCGGATAAGGTTATATAAGTAAAACAATACAAAATTCTAGTTGAGATTACCGTGGCCGCTAAAATTTTTTTACATGCTGCGTACGCAAACAATTTTGCCCTGTTAATATTATACATGTATTAACAGGGTTTTTTTACATTTGACATTTACATCCAAAGCTCGTTTAAAAGAAGTCCGTTATATCGAGGTTTTACTACAGTTACATTTCCGAACGTATACTTCTTATCAAAATGAAAATTAAAACATTTTATAGACAATCATTTTTGCCGATTTCTTTTAGCTCTTACCGTTTTTTGAAGAAAAAATATATTTTTTAAAAACAATAAAAAAGACAGGTACATGTTTAGGTCGCTACGGAGAGAGCGGACTTCTAAATTCCCCCGAACTAATAGAAAAACAGAATATATATAGTCATACTACAAAGGTAATAATATTTCTAATAAAGTGCGTTTATAAAGATGTGTATGACTAAGTATTTTATTTATCAGAGCTGATGTTGTCAGCCTCGAGAAACCCCTTCTCTAGCAAATTCGCTCCACTCAAATACATATACTCACCTACATAAACTCACATTATTATCCATTCAGTCAGTCTGAAATACCATGCCACTATATTCCCAGTAAACCTGCGCTTGTGATTACATTGAATCTATATCAAACCCTTAATTTGTAAACATTTTACTGTACAATAATTACGAAGATATTTTATTTTAAAATGAAGCTTTTTATATTAAGTGTATGTCTAGTCTATAGTTTTAGCGTGGTGCAAACGATGACAATGCGTAAGTAACCTTTATTTATTTATTTTTAAAGCTTCACACTTTTTTCTTTGCCTAAGTTGATGTAGTATCGCTATATTTATTGTGTATTTCTATGTAATATGTTTTTGAAAATTGGCTTCAGCCGTAAATAAATACATTCATCGCATTTAAAATAGTAAAAAAATCAATAAATATTAATTTTACTGTTGGTATTTTTTTTAACGATTCTATATCAAAAACATACTAATTTAATTAATTATTTTTCATCTTAAATTATCAATACCGTGGCATCAAATGTTTTATCATTTAAAAATTGTTCAAAACTCCCACTTATTAACAATTGAAACATTTTATTTCTTATGAAAAATGACAAAAATCAAAATATGTAATCAAAGTATTCGAGTAAAGTTACTTTTGTATATTAATAATTTTTAAGGTATTCTAAAGTGGTTTATTAAACAATCACACGCAGTTAAACTATTCCTATCACCTATAATATTATATATATATATACTTTATTATATATATATGTATATATATATATATATATATATATATATATATATATATATATATATATATATATACATATATATATATATATATATATATATATATATATATATATATATATATATATATATATATATATATATATATATATATATATATATATATATATATATATATATATATATATATATATATATATATATATATATTGGGTTGATGCAAAAGTTTTGACCGTTTTTTACATATATTTTTTTAATTTTTTTTTTCTTGTGTATTATTTATTTAATAAATTATATAATTTCCATCAGTTCTTATAACCTTCTCCCATCTTTCTATCAACTTATTAATACCAGTAGTATAAAATTCCGTGGATTTTGATGCGAAAAATGAAGTAAGGGATGTTTTTACCTGCTCTATTGAATAATTTTTTTCATCATTTAAATTTTTTTGCAGTGATCGGAATAAATGAAATTCAGAAAGAGCAAGATCTGGAGAATACAGTGGATGCTTGATAACATCCCAATTTAACTCATTTAGCTTGTGTTGGGTCATCATAGCCACATGTGGTCGCGCGTTGTCGTGATGAAACACTGCCCCTTTTCTGTTTACCAATTCTGGTCTATCCTTTTGAAGGGCCATGTTCAATTTGGATAAATGCTGACAATATCGTTCTGCTGTACTTGTCTTATCGTGTTCCAAGAGTTCAAATTACACAATACCCTTATTATTCCACCAAACACAAAGTATAACTTTTTTTATGGATTTCGGCCTTCGAAGTTGTTAATGGGGCTTGTCCAGATATAATCCAATGTCTTTTTCTTGTCACGTTGTTGTACACGACCCATTTCTCATCTCCCGTCACCAAACGATGCAAAAAAGGTTCATGTTTTTGTCTCGCACTCAAAGCAACGCGCGTTGAAATACGATCCAATAAATTGGCAGCCGACAATTGATGAGGTATCCAAACGTCGTACCGCGAAACCATTTCCATACGCTTCAAATGTCTTAATGCGATTGTTTGGTTGACTCCCATCATTGACACAATCTCTCTGATGGTTAGACGTGGATTGATGTCAATTATGACTTTTAATTCGTCTTCATCAGACTTCAATGGCCGCCCGGTACGTGGTTTATCAATGAGTGAAAAATCTCCAGATCGGAATTTTGCAAACCATCTTCGTACCTGTCGAACTTTGATGACATCTGCTCCGTACACTTCACAAATGTTTTTGGTTGCCACACTCGCGGTATTGTCTTTACGGAATTCATAAAGTAAACAATGACGTAAATGCACTTCATCGAACGACATTTTGAAAAAATACAAGGGGTTATTACTGTACTCTGGCCAAGCCAAAACTGAATAGAAAGTAGAGGGAAAGCATCCTTTATACAATGGAATCATAAAAAAAGAAGATACTATTCATAATTTATGAAAAAAAATTTTTTACCTGGGATCATAAAAAACGGTCATTACTTTTGCATCAACCCAATATATATATATATATATATATATATATATATATATATATATATATATATATATATATATATATATATATATATATATATATATATATATATATATATATATATATATATATATATATATATATATATATATATATATATATATATATATATATATATATATATATATATATATATATATATATATATATATATATATATATATATATATATATATAATACTCGTTTATATTTACAAACATACGTATATGTATTTATAATGCAATTGTATTTTTTATCACAATCTATGCAACACCAAAAAATGACCCCATTATTTAAAGCCGGTCTTATAATACACGTTTAACCATATTATATAATGTTACATAATACATTTTATATAATAATACACAAACTTTCTTGTTCATATGTTATGTTAATACATTATATATTTTTTGTTCATACTATTTTTCTCCTTACAAAGATCTTTTAATAATTACTGTATTTTTTTTAAAACTTTTTTTAGAAAATAGTAATTTTATCTATACGAAATAATGATCAAACTTTTGATATTGAGATCGAATGAACGTATATTGGTTTCATTTATTAGTTTGGCAGTCACATTGTACTATAACATTTATGCATTTTTAATTTGAATATTACTTTGTAAATACCACTTTTTTGTTTTGTTTTAACATTCATTCTACCCTTATCCGCACCCAATGGTGCATAGCGCACTGCATCGTATTGACGCAGAGTTATCTTGATCGTTATTTACATGAAGGCAGAGTGATCACTCCTGCCCCTCAGGGACCAGTCCAGGGTAATATTATATAAATATATTAGAGTGTAAAATCAGAAATACTTCTTGTCACCCCCCCCCCTGGGAATCGAACCCGGGACCTCCAGTACATAGATTTTTTTAGTAAAAGGTCTTATTTTTTAGTAAAGATTTCTAGAAACAAGTATTACCGTAATTATTTTTAAAAACATATAATTTCTGCATATGAAAAACAATAGGTACCATAGAAAATTCATGAATAATTGAATTTAAAAATAATGCGCCATTTATAATCAAAATAATATTTAAAGCTATATTGTATGTAGACCCTGAAAATTAATTGATCGGTGCAACCAGTAAATTTAATAACAAAAAAGGCAATTACCTTTGTGGTAAAATCAATTTCAAGTGGTAAAAAAGTGAAAAAATGTGGTAAAAGTGTTTTCTTTAATAATTTAAACTTTTTTTCTTATTTAATTTTTTTATTTGGCTCAAAGTTTGTGGAACAATATAATGAATCAAATTTTTAAAAAGTAAGATACTTGTATAAGACCACTTTTTTAGTTTATTAGTGTAAACACGGCTAGCTGACATATCTGCACATATGAGAACATCTGCAGTTCTCGAAACTGGTCATGTTTACATTAATAACCTCAACAGTAAAAACTTTGAAAGTTTTTTTTTACTTTTTACATTTAAGCCTTTTTTCATACCAAATGTCGCTCACTCCTTTCAAGAACGTCATAAATCAAAAAACTTGATTTTTCAGGAGAACGTTTTTAACGTTTAAAAATATAACACAATGTATTAAAAATAAACATCAAGCCACTTATTGAACTTTTTACTGTGCAACAGATCTTTTTAGGTAAAACGTAAAGGGTTTTTCTCCATTTGAAAAATATTCAATATATTCAACAAAATAATTAAACAATACCTTTTCTTCAAAAAGCAAAAACAACATTTTCTGCCCTGTAGCTGGTAAATATTAAATTAAAAATATGCCTCTTTTGCTGGGATAAAGTACATTTTCTGAGCATTTCGAAAACATGCACAACTGAAAATTGACGATTTTTGATTTATGACGTTCTTGAAAGGAGTGAGCGATGTATGTATAAACATATTTATTTTGATAAATAAATACTGTTATGAATCTGTAATACTAGGAAGGTATTTCATACCTTCCTAGATTCTATAGAATTGCATAAACCTCAGTCACTTTGAAGTCTAATTATCTGGCTACCTGAGAAAAATTCGCTTTTCATTCAATACACGATTGAGCTCATTTTCCAACAACCTAACAATAAAAGCATGTGAAATATTTACACACAAACATAGAAACATAGTTTTTTTACTGTATCCATTACACAAGAATACTGCAAAAATAATTGCACCGTTATTTGATTGAATAATGCAAATAACGAGTACAAAATATGTATGAAGATATATCGCTGGTTAAATGCTAAGAGCCACAACACATAAAAATAAAATGATGAACCACAACACAAAAAACATTTATAGTAAGGTGAGTATGTATCACGAAGTATCTGCAAAAAATATTTAAGAATTTTTTTATTATTCACAGTTGACATATTCAAAGTGTGTGATCGCGAAGATCCCGAGTTGGATGACTGTTTGAAAACTAACATCCAAAGTGCTATCAAAGATTTGTGTGCAGGGGTCCCCGAACTCAAACTGAAATCCTTGGACCCCCACATTCAGAAGGAACTAGTCATCGAATACAAGCGGAATCAGGTATGAAGACATTATTATTCTAGTCCGGGGATGGCTAGGTTGCTTGGTGTTCCTCCTTAGGACTTTGGATAGGGACTTTGAAAGCTTTAGTAATCGTTTTCGTATTTGATCGCGAAAAGCTCTGCATGATCGATTGAATACCGAAATACTTATTTTCGAATCCAGGTATTGCGATTTTTTTTTGCAGGTGGGTCTTTTTTTTGTTTTTTTTTTATCTTTGTTGCAAGTTACATAGGTTGAGTACTTTAATCTAATTTAAGCTTTTATTTAAAACATGTTTAAATAAAAGCTTTGAAGTTTTATTAACTTTAATCTTCATAAGCAAAATTTCAATGAACTCTTTACAAATTAATAAAACGTGCAGAACGCATCGAAACACGTGTCACAATAGATTTTAAGAAATTGTGGTATTTACCAAGTAAAACCTTTGTTAAAAATGGATTTATATTGCTACAAAGTGACTGCCGAATCGATGAATGAAATTAAATAACTAAGGCAGGAAAAATATGTGAAAAAATACTCCACTTTTCTTCATGAAAAAAAAATAATATTACCATACATTAACTAATGGTTGAAATTTAAAAAAATGTATATGATTATTTGTAGACTTAATGACCACACGTGTTTGCTCGATGCCAGTTCTAGGTCAAAACGTCATTTGTAATTACCCTTGCTCTTAAAATCAACTTTTGCAACCTTGGCTCACAGTCATCTTGCATGCAATTATTACATAAATGTAAATCATAATTAATCATAAACATCACATCTAAACTAGTTTAAATAAACTAGATTAAAAACTCAACAAAACATGTTCTTTGTTCAGAAATAATCATAAAAATATAAACAAAATAAGTTTTTTATTTGGCGATATACAGTGAAACCTTTATCTATCGTTCCTTGAATAATCGTTTTCCCGGATGTGTCGTTTATTTCTTCTACATTCGACGTCAAAATTCCTTAACTTTATTTGCAAAGCCGAAATACAGTAAAAAAACAACTGTCGATCACAGATTATTTAAAATGCAATAAACTTAAATGTTTTTTGGTTTTGTTCAGCTTTGTTTAAAAAAAAATCTTAAATTATATTCTTCTTGGAATTTTAACCTATCTAGGTTATGCAGATTGGGAGGACGATATCTTTACTCTATCGCATCTCCTTTGTATTGACTTCATAATCCCGCATTCATTGTTTTCTCGTATTTATAGTTTATTTCAATAGGCCCCTTTGAAAACGATAGAGGTTTCATTGTAGTAATATTTATAATTTCATTATTATTTTTTAGTAATACATTCTGTTTGTAAGGTTTTTTTGCCAACCATAAAAAATTCTTCATTTATTCCTTTATTTTACATCTTTATTCCTTTTAACTTTTTGGCAATAAATTTTTTTTTTTTTCTTCCAGATTTCCGGACAAGCTATTCTCCAAAACGTGAGGTCTTATGGGATGAGTAACGCAATCGTTCATGCTGTAAGGTACGAGCATTATTACAATTATAGCGATGATCATATTTTAAATTTTGCGGGATAACATGATGCTTTAAATATAAAATTGTAACTTTTGTATAAGACCACTTTTTTGAGTTTATTAATGTAAACATGACTAATTTGGAGAACTACAGATGTTCTCGTCAACAAATGAAAGTACAAACTAATAAGTAATCAAAAAACTCATTGATTGATTTGGCAGTCACTTTGTGGTAGGTAATACAGCTATTTATCCATTTTGAATCTAAATTTTACTTGGTAAATAACACTATAAAATATTCGTTTTTACCAATTAAAAGTAAAATAGAGATGGGTGGAATTATAACTGATAAAAGGGGTGGAGTTAGGTGTAACAAGGATTTAGAAAGCAAGGATGAGGAATTTCTGAAATTAATGTTTTTTACATTTTTTTTGTGTTGTATTTCTAAATTTTATTGGCCTTTTAATATTACTGATTGTAATAATTTAAGTGTGTGTGCGTCCAAAGAGTGAGAAGTGTATTATTTGATTCACGAACCCTGAAAAATTATTACTTATAACACCTCGACAACGTTCTTTGATTTTAACTTTTAGATTTCTAGCGGTTTGATGTGGATATTTTTTAATATATCAAATATTTTTATCACAATATCCACAAGATTGGATTGCAAAGGATTGTATTTTGCACAAAAATCCCCATATATATTTTGTTTTTACTGTGACATTTTCCTTTACTCTTTCAGATCAAATATCCAAGATGATGTTTTCGAATTAGAAATCGACATGTCGAATAAGGAAATAACAGTCGATGGCAGTGTGAAAGGCGAAGGCAGACTGAACGCCCTTGTCTTTAGTTCTAAGGGTTTTTTTAACAATACAATGTGTAAGTGTATTTCTATATATCCTTGATAACCTAACTTGGGCGGTTCAGTTAATAAGTAGACTGACGTCATAAAACAAAATGCACTTTATATAGAAGTTTGGTTTTTCGAAGTCTGGGTCCCCTTCAAAGTGTTTACCTCCCCGACGCATACATTTATCCTAACGGTGTTTCCAGTTTTGGAAACAGTCCTGGAACGCTTCTTTTGTGATATCCTCCAGCTCTTTCGCCGCATTTGCGTTAATCTCGGGATCATCCCAAACGTGTCTAGTCAAAAACTCGTGAATTCGCTGGAGCGTTGTCGTTTCATCAGCTCATTCAGATTTCAGAACACGTGAGTTTTTGGCCAAACTGTTCACTGTTCTTCCTCACCCGCTTCTATACCCTCCTACTAGACGCCTGAAAATATTATCAAAAAAATTCATGAATATTAACTTAAAAGTGTGACTTGTTTTGTATTAGAATATTTAAAGTATGTTCAAAAATTCTTCTAAATCTATTTTGAGATGTCAATATACATAACTCCTAAGTGGACAAATCGAGATTTGTACATACTTAAAATATTGTCAATGAAATAAGTTCCGTCATTTTTCTTTTTACATTTTATCAATTCATCTTATTCTTCTTATATGTCTACTTCAGGCACTGCATCGTATTGACGAAGTGTTATCTTGATCGTTACTTACATGAAGGCAATGGGATTAATGTTAGTAGTAGTGTGTTACTTAATTGTTATTTTTATTATTATTTAGCGGATGTCACGTGGACGTACAAACTCACAGGGAAGCCGGAAACGAAGGATGGAAAGACTTACATGCGCATTGTAAAATTTTTCATGAGACCGGAAGTACGCAGCATGAAAGTTCATATTCCGAGTATATTTGACGACAATCCAGAACTAAGTATGACATTCTTCATTTATAAATCCTAATTTATTTTCAAATTTATTTTTCATCATAGACAAAATAACACCTATTACAATAATGTACCGTCACTGAGTTTTCCCATGCTGAGGGCACATTTTACTATGCTTATTTATACGAAAAGAAAATCGTTTATATATTTCAGATCTACCTAAATAACCAACTAACTACACGTCACTTCCACACAACATTCACATAGATAACTTTGGAAACGAAAGAAGCTAAAATTTGTGAACAAACTCGAAATGTTGTGTTTATTGATTCAGCAGTTACTTTCCATATTTTATTTTAAAATTGACTGGAATTGGAAGTAAAAGGGGTATTTCTACCACTATTACTTCTAAATCCATTATTAGATACGTATTTCGATGTATCCAGCATAAGCTATGTTCGATAATGATGGTGAATGCACCGAAACGCGTGTCAGAGTATGTTCTAAGAAATTGTGGTATTTCACTAGTAAAATTAATTTTTAAAATATTTTTCGAAAAATCAAAGAAATTGTTGCCAAAGTTGAAAATTCGAAGAAAAAAGTTTTGTTTCAATTAATCTAATGGATACTGTATTTTAAACATTTATTTTTTTCTAGATAAAATCGCTTACGATTTCGCTAACAATAACTGGAGATTGATCTACGGAGAACTACTTCCCATTGTCGAAATTATTTGGGATAAAATTGGAACTGGATACAGCAACAAAATATTCATGAAAATACCTTATAATGAATTATTCCCATCTTCATCCTCGACGTAAAATAAAAATCTTTCTTTCTAATGAATAAAGTGTAAACTTATAACACGTCATTTATGCTAAACTTGAATAATATTTGAAATTGTAAAATATGTATTTCTGTGTAAAATGTGTATATCTGTGTAAAATATTTATATCTGTGTAAAATATGTATATGTATGTAAAATTTGTATATATTTGTAAAATATGTATTTCTTTTAAACCAAAATTCAGTCAAAACTCTGTTACTCTAGTGAACGCTATACGTATTCTATGAAATGCTTTTTTATAAAACTTTTTTAATGTAATTTATTTTTGAATATACGAGTACATTTAATGAAGTAAAAGGCAGATCCTCCTAGCCCCAGAATATACGAGATTGGATGCGGATCAGAATAGTTGAGGTACTGCTTAGAGCAGCCCAATACATGGCTACATACTCTCGAGTGATAGTCGAGTAGAGGAGACCTGACATGACCTATAATGAAGAAGATATATTTAAAAGATGTATCTCAATAAAAAGCTTCTTTTCATCTCACCAATAGATGTCTCTAGTGAAGTTCTAGTGATTCTAGAACAATGTTTCAAAATTGGTTCATATACTGTATATAGAGCCAAGAATTTCAGAAGTGTGGTTGTCAATAATGGGTAGAATTGGTGAATGTTACACGTATGTAAAGTGATCACTTAAACCAGCCTATGACGGTCGTCAGCTCCGTAAACGACCAGACTTCCATGTCAAAAAATAATAAACAAAAATCAAAATAATCAGAAGATGTATGATGAAGAAAAAAATCTCTCAAACCGTGCTCTTACTACAATAAATTATCTACTACTCTAGTTTTCATGGGTAAACTAGTTCTTAGAAAAATATTTTCGTCTTATTTAGTGTTCACTAGGAAAAACATATTTTAAAGATAGTAAAAGTGTGTTTAAATCCTTGTACACAAGTACTGGATTTATCCTCACAAGGGGTGTGCAAAAAATAAATGAAAACAGGCAGTGCGATTGAAATATCCTGAATTTCAGTGCTCGATTTCTCTGTTGGTATTTCATTGAAGATATTAAGTTACGAAATATTTTTTTGATACAAATATTACATTTTAAAATTTGATGTGATATAATATTATTGTATTTATTGTCCTTATGAAAAAGTATTTATTGTGAATAAATTAACACGTGGCAGGGGTCGGGAGACCGCTTGAGTCTCTTTCCATAGGCACTTTTTTATTCTAACATCGTCTCCACTATGTAGTCCCATAAGAATACACAATTTCAAAAAAAGGGAGGTATGGATGTAAATTTTCTGAAAATATATTACAAATTTGCCTTTAATTGAAAACAAAGTTATTTCCAGACATAACCAAGCTTTTGAAAGTAAAAAAAAATAATTTAAATGCTTTTGAAAGTTATAAAATTTAATTAGCGCCATCTCGCGAAATAGTCTAAGATTTATAACTCTTGTGATCATTCAAGTTACAATATACAATATCAGTTTGAATTCAAATACACATGTGATCATTTACAATAAGAAAATTTTGTGTAAATAATAAAAATATTTACATATAGCCCTTAGCACTCGAGAATTTATTTCAACCCTCTTCGAAATCAACGCCCCAACTATACATAAAGGCGGATAATCGAGTAAACGTTGTTGTAAGATGTAGCAATTAATTTATAACTTAAATAATCTTCAAATGCCAGGTTGAAAGCCCTGGGACACTTAGACTTCCATCTTCTTTCATATAAAATAACGAACGATAAATGTTCTATATCAAGTGGAGACCTTTAAAATTGAAATATCATCCGTAGGGTAATAAGAATGTGTCCGATATAATAAATAATTTTAATAATCTCTTCCCAAAATAAAACATAATACGATCGCAAAAAAATACTGTATTTTCTACTTTTACTGTATTTTGTATTTTATGAAGTATGAAACTCATTTACAATCATTAAATTTGTCATTTGTTTCTGGTCTCCTATCCAGGGCCGGTTCAAGAGGTCTGGCCGCCGCACATCACACAATGCTCCCTAATGGTTTCTTCTTCTAATCCTTATCCGCATCCAATGGTGCATAGGGCACTGCATCGTATTAACTCAATTTTATCTTGATCGTTACTTACATGAAGGCAAGGTGATCACTCCTGCGCTTCAGTTACCATTCAGGGAATATTAAATAAATGTTAGAGTCTAAAATCACAAATATTTATTTTACCCCCCCCCCTGGGAATTAAAGCCGGGACGCTATCAAATCAAGTACGGTAGCTAAACACGCTAACCATTACACCACGGAGGCGGACTCAGGCGGAATGGTTTAATCAAACTGAAATGATCGTTTGCCTTTTGCCCATACACAACTTACTACAGACTACAAACAGTCCGGTCCTGCTACTATCTTACATTTCTTAGTTCATAATTTTATATGAATATTTAGATGTCATCAAGTCTTAATTTATGGTATAAATAATGCATCGGCGTTTGCAATACCTAACTGTAAAAATTAACGTCAATTACATAGACGTATAATTTATTGCAGTGTTATAATACTAACGATTTGCATGCACGGTTTAATGCTTTAAATTTACGAACAGGTACTTTAAAACCAATACGATGTGTATACATTCGCGGAATCTGCATAATTATACCGAGTACGCGAACTCTGATTCACGATCTCATTGAGATTCTGGTCAAAGCGACAAGGCATCGAGTAAAAACAACCAAAGCAATTGCATCAGGAATTTTAAAAAATCAAAATATTTCATATTCGTCCTATGTCTCTTTTTGCGGTTTTCCACATCCCTAGACGTATTCGTCATCTTTTTTTCGATAGTCTTCTGGCGTGGATGAGATTATTATGATACTTTTTCGTCCGTGGACATTCCTGCGGTTGCGGAGTGAATAGTACCGTTAAGGGAAATACAAGATCTAAAACTAATTAGTAGTCTTGTCGCATGTGTATTTTGGAACCTGGATACATTTTTTCCAATAGGGTAAAGAGGGGTTCCATTCGGGCGGTCAGGGTCACAACAGTAAAACGCTAAAGCAGTTAAAAGGATCTCGCTGTTAGAAAAGAAACAAACATTCTTTATAATTGGTCCATATCATGATGACATGTGAAACCGGTTAAAATATATGCTAAGGTATTGTTCATATAAATCGCACATTCATTAAGGTCTCTGCTAATTAAAAAAAACATACTAAACTCAATCATGATGGTGCCTTAAAGTGGCATATGAAAGAAAGTGTCATTTCCTAGTAAGTATATAAAATAATTCAGGACAATTCTACATACATTTCATAAAAGTTTCTTCCAGTAAAAAAATTACTTTTTCCAACCAAAAAGTGGGATATGAAAGAAAGTGTCGATTTCAAGAAGGCATTTCCTAGTATATAAAATAAGTTGGGACAATTCTACATACATTTCATAAAAGTTTCTTTCAATAAAAAACTTACTTTTTCCAATCATTTTTTCAAACCTTTTTCCAGTCACAAGATTTTTTCAATTGAAGCATAAACATAACTTCCGAAATTTTAGTAGCGCGGTTGTCAATCAAATGTGGTGAATGTTACAAGTGCATAATCAGTAAGTAATCACTTACACTGTCCCATGACAGGGACGTAGGCCCTGCAAATATATATATATTTATATATATATATATATATATATATATATATATATATATATATATATATATATATATATATATATAAAACCCTTATCCGCACCCGAATGGTGCATAGGGCACTGTGTATTAATCGCAGTGTTATCTTGATCGTTTTTTGCACATGAAGGAAAGGTGATCAGCCCTCCGCTTCAGGTACCAGTCCATGGTAATATTGAATAAATATTACATATATATATATATATATATATATATATATATATATATATATATATATATATATATATATATATATATATATATATACATATATATATATATATATATATATATATATAAATACATATATATATAAATATATATATATATATATATATATATATATATATATATATATATATATATATATATATATATATATATAAATATATATATATAAGTATATATATACATATATATACATATATATATATATATATATATATATATATATATATATATATATATATATATATATATATATATATATATATATATATGTGTATATAAATATATTTATGTATATATATATATATATATATATATATATATATATATATATATATATATATATATATATATATATATATATATATATATTTATATATATATATTTATATATATATATATATATATATATATATATATATATATATATATATATATATATATATATTATATATATATTTATCGATATATATATATTTATCGGGGGCATACTGCAAAATGTGACAATTATTGTGATTTTCGTTGATTTAAATCGTTAAAAACTATCCCGAATTTCGAGAATTTATTTCTCGAATTAAAATTTTATATTAAACTTCAAATCGTGATTTTAAAAATATATAAAATCCCTTGTGAGTATTATTTTTATTTTTAAAACTTACTTTTTATTCGGGTTATGTTCATGATATTTATCAGTTACTTATACCTATATATTGCAGATATACAAGCATGTATAATAAACATATATTTTTAAATAACCAAACCATGTTGAAAAATAATGGTCTCAATTAATTTTTATGACGTTTAATGTGCAACCTGCAACTTTTTAGATAACTTTTTTTACTCATTCTTAATGTCTAAAGTTTTAAACCTAAAAATAATAAACTCACGGTGGAAGGATTCAAGATGAAGGGCTTAATCCTGTTTTTGTTTTATGCGTTTTTTAACCAATCCAACTTTGGTCATTATGTTTCAATCGCCGCCTTATAATTTCGCTCTTCTCACAGACAAAGGAATGGTCATCAATTTTTGCATCCATATACAGGGTGGCGCGATGGGTATTGACGGTTTTAAGTGTTTTATTATGGATATCATAATGAAACTACCAAGGTCAAACCTAATACAGGTTCATCGAAAAATAATGCCAACATTTAAAAAAGATCTGTTTAACAAAAAACTATTACAAGTGATTTCTAACAAACATAATAACAATATTAACCTGTCCAGGAGTATGGTCGTATATGTACAACCAATACAAAACATGATTTATGACGTGATTTATATTAAAACATGTTTAAAACATGATTTATGTCAAAATTTAAGATGTTTTGATAAATCATATTTACTGGGGTAATATTTTTTTATTCAAGAAAATATGTTACTTATGGCATCGACTATGATATAAAATTATAAAAACTAAAATAAACTCATTCCTGGACAAGTTAAAATGTGAGGAAAAAGATTTTAAAAATCGTACCTTAGTATGTTTCAATATGTGCACCATTCGTCGCTCTGCGGATGTCTAGTCTGTAGTCGATTTCTTGTAACGCAATGTTGGCATTATTTTTCGATGAGCCTGTATACCGTATTTTACGGATAAAAAATTCCGTCTTATAAGACGCTCTTTTTTCTGAAAAAAAATGCTTCCAAAATTTAAGGTTTGACTTAATCTCAAAATTTGTTTAAAAGGCTTAAAAATGGTGATATCAATCATGGGTAGAAATAATAAATGTTACACATCTGTAAAGCAATCACAGCCTATGACGGTCATAAGCTCAGACTTCCATATTCTTATTCATCTATGTTGTGATATCAAAAAATGTTATCAAATAATGATTTCATTCACTAACGTTTTTTTAATCACTCCGTATTCTGTTGTATAGAATTTATAATTTTTTTTAAATATCATAAAAATATATAGATGTTCGAACATCTTAACATCCAAAACATGAAACTTGAACTTCTATATTAAACTTTATGTATGTACCACCCACAAACTATTATTTTATCAAACAATTCTTATCGCGTGTTTTAATCTAATAATACTTTTATAATCTAGTTTCATCCTGTTGTTTCAATAATAATTCAATATCCTGTTATCTTTATGCCGAACTTATCCAATAAAAATCTACAAGAAAGCTTTAAATTTTCTTCAAGCGAGTTCATACTGTGATCGCATTATTTAATTCGAAGCAATTAATCGTGTATAACGGAGCTTTAATCATTATAAAAATCTTAATTACTATCTTCGTATTAATTAAGTTCCCAAAAAAAAACACATTTTATTTTTTTCGTTTTATATAAAAGGTGCTCGTATAATATATCGTGTAAGCATATTTCTAAATCTACATTTAAAATTCTAAATATTATTCTTTTTGCTATTCAAAACATAAATATAGTCATTTTAAGATATGTTTTAATTCATCGATTCTGTGCTCACTTGTTATTATATCTATCCATTTTAAAATTTTATATTTAGTTAGTAGATACCACTAATTTATAAAATATGACGTAAAGCGTTTTCACTGTTAAACACGTGTCAAAAAACATTTCAATTGTTCAAAAAATAATGATATTTAATATAAGATTTATGAAATTCACAACAAAACATACTTAAATATTTTTATCATACTGTTTATTACAAAAACCCTTGCAAAATAAGTACAAAATATGTTCAGAACTATACAAATTTAATGTTTTATTTATTTATTATTATTTATTAGTATTTCACTAGCCCTAGTCTCAGTCAAGACACGTGTAATATATAAATATTTTCCTTTAAATTTCGGACAAGAATAGTAAATTTAAGCAGTGGTACGTTTAAAATATGCAATACTTTTAGCCAATATGCAAGAAATCCATGTACAATAAAAAACAAATTTTTCTTAAAAACAAGATTAAAAAATTTATAAGAAAAGGTCTTAATATATCTACCGAATTTGTAATTTACGAGATAAACTAATCACTTTTAATTTACATTTCGATAGGTAAATACAATTTTTCCTTAAAAACTTTTGTGTCTCGGGTTAGGATGTATTCCGTATTATTTTTAAATACTGTTGCACCGGAACACGTGTCATAATTCAGATTTGAAGAAATAGTTGTATTCACCAAGTGGAATTTAATTTGAAAATAGATACATATTCCTACAGAATGACTGCCGAATCAATTAATGGAAAAATATTCAGTTAATGAATTTTGAAAGTTTTCTGGATTATTTTTATTATAATATTTTTCTTTCAAACATGCTTAATTTTGCCGTTATCATTGACTTCTTCAATACAATTTAACAACATAACAGGGTCAAAATTCTGATCAAAATGTTCAGCCTTTAAAATAGATGACCTTTAGTGGGAGCGATAGTATTCCAAGAAATAATCAAGTGAGGCGTCTTTAGAAAAGGTTCTGGTATTATAATTAAGGCTTAGAGGACGTCAATCGATTACGAATCCGAAAGAAACTTGATTTATAAAAACAAATTAAGGATGATAAATTGAATACGATATAATTTAGGATCCTCTTTTTTCGAGAGCAAAATAAATTGACAATCTCTATCAAAATGTCCAAGGTTTAAATGACCGGCTTTTCCATTCTTTGTTTTATATTTCATTATTATTTAATGTATCAGATACTGGATGTTTCACCCTTCGGATGATATGTCAATATTGTAGGTGTCTCAACTTGAGATAAAAAAATCTTATATAAATAAAATTATATACGATTTTTTATCTCGCTTTATGAAATTCTATTAAAAATTAAATTTTTAATAGAATTTCAATTTAAAAATTATATTTTACAGAACAGTTACATAAATACACGTACATTAAAGAGTAACAAAAAACAGGTATTCGTAACATTGCAGTTACAAAATTTCACATAAGTATATAATTTAATATAAATACCTGGATGAGGGACGGGAGGGAGGAAAAGGGGAAAAGGGAAAGATCAAATCTCAAGTCTAAGAGAAATTATGTGAAAATTAGAACACACCACGATATGAATATCGACTTATTATGTACGCGATCTCAGTGCTGACAATGTCGAGTAGAAAATATTGAAATTCTCATATTCATCGTTGACCAATTTTGATGAACGATAAAAACTCAAAAAAATAACTGGTTATTCTCAGATTCATATTATAAACACAATCAACTAACTAATCGACTTCCCATATATTTTCAGCGCTACTTAATCAACGTTCACGTCGAACCCTTTCGAAAGGTATGAAAACTAATTTGTAAACGGAAAAAATTGGCCGAAATAATTAACTTGCTACCAAATAGATAGTTAAAAATAATCATTAATCTACATCACTTATTTAAAACTCAAATTGAATAATCATATTTAACATGTCTTTATTTTGAAAGGAAAAATATAAATACAAATATATTACAAATTACAATAATGTCCTCACTGGGCTTTCCCATGCCGAAGGCACAATTTACAAAATGTATTTATAAAAGTATAATGAAAGAAAATTGTTTATGCATTCATAAAATACAACATGGCCGAATGATGCGATCTACTTCAGTTCTGCCAATATCCATTTCAGAACTGCACTTTTTTAATATGACTTTATAGATATTTAATGACTTTATGGATAATGAAAGCAGGTTGTACAAATTTATTGCATAATAATAAAAAATTTTTTCACCAAAAAGTACATATTTGTAATGTCAGCTTTCTATTTTCTTTTTTTTCCATGTAGCCACATAGAAGAACACAATAACACAAAGCATGTCAGCTTTCTATTTTCTTTTTTTCCAAGAGCCACAGAGAAGCGTGACCGGGTACAGCTAGTATTAAAGAAAATTGTTGATACTCGTAAGTGTGGTTATAGTATGAGTATTAACGTTGCATTTGACAATACTTTGACAGGTGACTGAACTCGACAAAACAAACTTTATATTTATCCAATTAATCTTTGATGGAAAAAAACACGATTCTATAAAATATTGTTTGGTTTATTTTAATGGGCCGTGCAGCGGGGGGTTGCGGAAAAAAAACATTTGAAAATGCGCAGTAATCATTAATTAAACGTCAAACTTTACGGCCGGCGAATTCTTTCGGTAGCGTGACACGCCACTTCTGGCAGAGAGACGATCTTGTCACGAAAACAAATTGGTAATTAAGATCTCGGTCACTCCCTTACGGCCGTGGTGTGTTTTTTATGCCCAAACGTGTTCCGTGGGCGCCATGCAGTTGGCCGGGACACATTTTAAAGCCAGGGTTTCCAAAGATCGGCACATTGCGCCGGGCGCTGCCGTCCCGCCGACATCCCGCTCCAACCGAGACGACATAACCTCAATTTCCAGTGGTTTCCCGCCGCGCCTAGTTCGCGACACGCCGCAAGGCCAGCGTTCGAACCGAAGGTTTTCCGGGATATTTGACAAGCGACATGTTTCCGCCTTTTGTGCTTCGGGTCCTACCCCTCGTGTTGGTAGGGGTCGCGTTCAGTCACGCTAGCCACTTCACTACCCTGAGTAAGCAGCAAAGGGAAGACCCCAATATCCGAGTGACCGACGACTCTGTTATCATTGAAGGTAATGAAATATTACAAACCAAATATTTTCTTCAACCTTCTTGCTGTGTACTTTCCCAATCATTTGTATTACTAGGTTTCAGTCAACTTACTGTCATAACTGCTTACTTATTGTATCTTCTATTATCAACAGACTTTTTTATATTTCCAGGTATTTTATAAACAATATATTAATGAATGATTTTAATCATATGATTATGATTTTAATTCAACAAATTGTTGAAAATATGTCTTTATTATCAATTGACAATGCAAGTAACAAATAATTAAATATTAATCGTCGTTTTGAGCAGTTTTATTATAAATTTTAGCATAAATCATTATTTTTACGACAAATTAATCAAAATTTATTTATTTATTATAAATTTATTGGAAAAGTAACACAATAAAATAATAGAATGCATTAAACAAAAAACTTTGTATAGTCCAATTATTGGTTTCCCCTTAACTAATTATTTAACACTGTCAAAGAAATTATCACATGTGTTAATTTCAATAATCTGTAGAATGTTAATAATAAAAATGCCTGTTTTTAACAAAACATTTTTACCTTTCTTTGTAGGTAGTGTAAGTTTTCTAAATACATATTTAAACATTCACTTTTTTTTTAAAACACCCAAATTTTCCACACGTTATTTTTACTGGGAAGTTGTACAGTATTTTTGATACATCGTTATAATTGTTTTTGTTTTTAATTTATTAATTGATTATTATTATTGTGCGTGAAGTATCTTTATAGCTGTTCAGTTGACATTTGTATCATATATAAATAAATATAATTCAAGCTAAACGTGTATATCAGGTTGTTATAAATATAAATACTGATCGATTTATAAATACCAAAAAATAATGTTTTGCTTATTTTTTAACCATTCGTTCTTTTCTCCACAAACTAGATCTACTTTATCTCCAAACTAGATTGTAAATTAATCTGTTTTATTTTAAAAAGTATATGGTGGTATTTGCATAAAACCTTTTTGTAATTGATTAATAGATTTGTTTGATGATCTCACTGTTTTGAAGTAAGGACCTAGCTTTTTCGGTTCAATTGAAATTATTAACTTGGCAACAAAATACTTCTCTTATTTTTACCAATCTATCGGATCGACGCAGTGTTAACAAGATCGTTAAAAATATCATAAGCTCCAGATTTTTGGTTATATGATGTGAGTAAAAAAGCTCAAAGTTTATGACATTTCTCATATGTGGGGAAGGAAATGGAGTTAGAATGTAAGCACCACAAGGGAAGGATAGAACCAATGCTACTCGGAGTTACATACTTGCACTAAAGTTTGTGATGTTGACAAAATAAATACTTAAATAACAAAATAAAAGTGTACTGGTACCTTACCAAATATTTCAACTACGTAAACTATCGTAAAAATGGTTTTAAATTTCATTATAAAATTGTAATTTAATTCAATTGATGTCTTGTTTCTTAAGTGGTTGCTGCATTTGGCTACAATCTATCAGGTCATGGATTTAATCCTAAATGGGTCTTAATAAATGTGGGGGGTTTTTTTCGTTATAGTATTTTTTTAAACCTTAATCTGGTATTAAAATCACAGGATAGATAATCAAGATTATTAATTACACGAAAGCAAGTCTTCGTGTGATTAACGATCAAGTTAACACTGCAACTCAGTACCCTATATGCGTACTGCTGTGTACGGTTAATGGTCAGTCGAAAATAATAATTTAAAGAGAAATTTAATATATTATAATATTTTTACTCCGTAATTTATTTTTATTTTTTATAATTTGTTGTGACGTGTATTTTAATATTATTACCATCATTATAAAACCCATTATCAATGATGTTGAAAGCATCTAAACACGTGTTTTAATAGATTTTATTAATAGTTGTATTTACCAAGTGAACATTAATTTTAAAATGGATAGATATTACTACAAAATGACTACCGAATCAATCAAGCAATTACAATTTATATCTACATTTATCTAACGAATATTTTATGAAGTTTTCCTGACACTAATTTCGCTATAAAGTGTTTGTGTTATCCTCACACATTTTAAATGTTCAATTCTTCATTATTTATTTTTTTTTTTTTTTATTAGGGTTAAAAACAGCAACATATGTAAAACGAAACATCAAAAGATATACATTAAACAAACCAATTATAGTTAACCACAGAAACATAAAGATTAGTACAAAATATTTAGTGTAGATCTAGCAAATAAACACGTATTTATCAGAGAAAATCTGTGTAAGAGGGTGTGTGTGTATGTGTGATGTTGATTCCAGTAGGAACATACATACAGTGCAGAGAAGCATAGCTTTAAAAGATCCTGAGAGGACAATATGCTCACCATTCGACTTTTCAACACAGATTTTCCGCAATTGAAAATGTCAACTTGGCTAAAACATAAGTTGTACTCACTAGCCACCGACACCGACACTCTTTGTGTCTTCTCACTCCTCCCATCAATCTCTTTCTTGTCTCCTGAGTACCGAACTGCTGAAATATCTCATGCAGATGGGTTGAGTGATGTCATCTCAGCGGCCAATGACATGTTCGCCATTTTTCGGTTTGTATGTATACCACAATAATTGGTTAAAATTGTAAACCATTTCTACGCCTTTATTATTTAAACGCGAGTGGTTGTTATTGTTATTATTCTAGCAGTAATCAGTACCGCATAAGGCTCCCTGAAGTCAACGTGACTTGTATACTATCAAACAGATACTAAAACGTAGTAATAGCACGTAATAGATATTAAAGGGAAGAACGCTAAGAACTATGGTAAATATAACATAATATGAAATAAAATCATTTTCACCGCTGAATGCTAAGCCCCCTCTACTGTCATATTGTAAATATATATATATATATATATATATATATATATATATATATATATATATATATATATATATATATATATATATATAAATATATTTATACATATAAATATATTTATATATATATATATATATATATATATATATATATATATATATATATATATATATTTATTTATATTATTTTTTGATATCTCATCAAAGATGAAGAAGAATATGGAAGTCTGGGCATTTACGGGGCTTACGACCGTCATAGGCTGGTTTAAGTGATCGTAAATGCCCAGACTTCCATATTCTTCTTCATCTTTGATGAGATATCAAAAAATAATATGAAAGTGACTCCTGTAATTGGAGATAATCCAGATTTTGTGAACAAGTATTTGGACACACTCAAAATGTTGTATATTTATTTATATATATATATATTTATATATAAATATATATATATATATATATATATATATATATATATATATATATATATATATATATATATATATATATATATATATATATATATATATATAAATCTTTTGACAGATTCCAACATTCCTCGGTACCCTCCCATAAAATATTATACGGCTTAAATAACACGTGATCGGAATATTTTAAGGCACAACAATAAATTATTACCCTTCTATTAAGGTAAGATCGACATTAAACTTCTTATGTAAACAATACACTTATTTAAATTCATTTGTGTTTTGAAAATATAAATTGGATTAAAGTTTAAACACATTACTAGATTATAAAGGCAGAAAAAAAACAGGGAAATTACCACAAGACATGACTGAAATTATTACCTATATTTTTGTAGGTTTAGAAAAGTAGTATTTTCATTAATATTTATTTTGCGATAAAAAAGGTTTTTGATCAAAATTTGATAACATTTAGATTTATTTTAAAATTCAGACTTTTTATACAGTCCCAGGCAATTTAATTTAATAATAATGTAATAAGAGGTTGCTTTCAAAAGCTTCGTAATACCTGAATAATAATTTGTACATACTTATAAGATAATTTCATTAATCGATTCAGCAGTCACTTTGTGGTGAAATCTATCCAATATAAATTTAAAACACTAAAAACAATTGTTCGTTTTTTCAAAACCTTAAATCTCCTAAAATTAATCACCGGCTACTTTTAATATTTATCGAAACTTTGCATTAAAATACGTGGGTGTTTCTGTGTACACCTGTGACATTTGTATAACCTATAAAAGGTTATTAAAACACCTTTTTTAGCAGCAATGGTAGCGCCATGCCTCGAACACACCCAATATCAAACGTTACGCATGCCGGAGATCGTGATTCTTGACAATGTTGTCAATGAAGTTTTTTTTCTCAATATTTTCGATTACATACTACTACTACTACTACTACCATCACGCCGTTTCCCCGCAGGGGTAGGCAGAGAGGATGGAACGCCACACTCTTCTGTCCTGACATACACTTCTCGCCTCCTTCACATCCATACATCTAGTCGTACATGCCCTCCGATTACGCAGACTTTTGACACCGCCAGATTTTAGGTTCTGATTGATCTGATCGTGCCAAGTCTTTTTCGGTCGTCCACGTTCTGTTTTCCCTCTCACATTCGCCACATATATTTTCTTAGTCATTCTCTCGCTATCCATTCGCTCCACATGTCCATACCACCGCAAAGACTTCTTCCTAATCTTTTCAATTATTCCTCGTTCAGCCTTACATTCCTTTCTTATATCATCGTTTTTCGATTACATTGTTTTGATATATTGGTTTCAATATTTTTTTATATTTTCATATCTTCACAAGCATTGTAAAATCAAATATATTCGAAATATGTGGTATATATTTTATTTATTATGTATTTGACTTAACTGAGCTGCAGTAACTCTATAGATTCAAGATTCGGTCAGAAAAAAAAACACCAAAAAAGCAACCTCTCATTCTAAATCAAGTCACTTTTATGTTGATGTTATCAACGAAGTTCCAGATTTTTTCTAAATGTCAAATTAATTAATAGCACATACCTACACAATTCACCTACCTTTATCTAGCAGGCATTAACGATCGTTAAATAAAATATTCCAAAAAAATCCACTACAAAGCGAATCCCGGGTAATTGCCGCTCTTGATATTTACAGGGATAATTCCAGTAAAGGTCGCTTGAAATACAACTTCAATCGTAACAACACGTTCAATCGAAACAGAGTGTTACAGAAATCATAGTTACAAATTGAAATGCGTTAAATATTGAAATAAGTGTTACAACTAACATCCAAATTTCAAAAAGGTTGTAAAATATAAAATATGATAGTAAATATGAAATATGATTTTAAAATAATAATGTTAAAAATAGTGTATCAGCTCTCTCGGCAAATGGAATATTATAGGCGGTTGCTGTTCTCAATAGTTTTCCCAGTAAAATTCTGTGTCTTTAAAAATGGATATTTGTCAGACGGGAGGAATATCTAATTTAACATACTCAACCTATAAAGAATAGTATTAGACTCGTTTTGTGTTTATAACAGCCGATGTAATTAATATTTTCATTCATCATTTTCTTTTGGAAAATTCGCCTTCGAAAAAACGTTATTTTCGTAAGTTGGCAATGAATGACGTCACAGAAACGATGGAGTTATTTAATATTGGTAACATTGCTTAATTATTGGCGGCTCTATTTGTTGATGTCAATGATGTTAACTATTATCTCTTTCCAGATTTATGTTCAAAATAGTCATTTGCTTCCAAGGCAGTAAAAAATATTAAGAATAAAAAATAGATACCTCGAAATTGACCCCAAGTCTCTTTACGTGATGGCATCAATAAATTCGGAGAGGTTTTTTTGTCCCAGTATTTCTGCCCACCCAATGAACTTGTTCACAGAAATGGTGTAGGTTGGTGATCCTATTAGCTTACGTATAAATAATGCATTACGTATCAAGATTTCCAGGAAAGCAGACGATTAAAGGGATTTTATATGTTTTTTTTTATATTTCCACGTCACTCGGTACCACACAATAAACACCTTTCTTACATTTTTAAATTAAATTTAACTAAAACTTTCTTAGTAATGTTCTAAAACAGCAAAAAACTCACCAATTTTCTAGCACTGGAAATAACTCCTCATAAATACGTAAAATTTTATAATAATACAAAATTGCTATTATTTTTAGGGTGTATCTCTTTTAAACTAAATATTTTTTATTGAATATTAATATGTATTTACATAATAACAAAAATCTATTAACGTTTTGTTTTTAAATTATTTATTGATGATACATATCAATATATATATAGAAATCTCAACTTGACTAAGTATATATCGTTTTCATACGAAAAAAGGTGGAAGCCTGAACATCCTAGAGCTTACGACCCGCCATTTAACTGGGTTAAATGATCCTTATTCTTAAGTAGTGACTTCAAAAAACTAAAGATGGATCGTCTCAGTCAAGACATCTTAATATATAAACAAAATTTACTTGTTAAATGCCACTAATTATTACATATGACACGTGTTTTATTATCAAACACCAAATGCTAAATTCAGCGCAAATTTGAGAGATGAAAGTAGAAGCTATTTCTTAATTTTATCAGTGGGCAACATGGACAACATGGGCAACAGTGGAGAGTCATTGTCATATATTTAACCAATTTTTAATGTTTCAAAATGTTGACGTTTTTAGTATTAAAGACTTTTAAGTATTATTTATTTTATTAAGTGGTAAAAAACGAAGTGTTTTCTTTAATTATTGTAACTATTTTAATGATTTTTACGTTATTACTTAAGATTTTTTCGTTATTACTTATTATTTTAATGATTTTTACGTTATTACGAAAGATGATTATCAATTATATGGTTATGTGAACTCGAAAAAATTATCATTTCCAACGGATTATGTATAATAAATATTACATATGTTATAAATAAATAAATGCAGTTTATAGAAGTAAGTATTTAAAAAAAATATATATATAACCATCACTCTAATTTTATAAATGGCTAATGGCTATAATTATACTCCATATGATTGATTCGTTAAAAGATAACTACTTTGATTTATGACACTGAAGATTTAACCAAAGGAAAACCAGTTTCTATTTATATGTGGATAAGATCAATCTTTAAATTTCAATGGGGATCGCTTTAATTTAAGATACGTAAACAAGTTCATAAACAATAATATCGATCGGTGCTCTAAAGCGCTTAAAATCTAAATTCGGAGAACAATAGACGACGAGTTCAATAAACCTGCGCCAGAATACGTAATGAATTTATGAAATAATATTCCGTTAGCAGTGAATCACGACCGCCCAGAAGAAAAATCTTACGAGATGTTATCTCGAGCGATGTGTCCAAATGTCAAGACACGATCCAAATACATTTACCCGAATTCCAGCCACCCCAAATGGCTATCTTTACGGTCGATAAATTAAACCAAGCTTCCATGTACGTAAGTGACAAGTCTCCGAGAACATGAAAAGCAGCCACGATAAATAAACATCGAATATAGGACTGAAATGAAGATGGCGGACCGTTTTGGCATTATTTAAATTATGTTTCCTGGAAATCGATCCTAACGGAGTTTTTATTATTAAAATTAGGCGAAATGTGGAACGAGTTAGCGACCTAGACGTCGAAACGGACGCGAAGTCTCAAAAAATTGAATGAAACTTTTTAATTTATGGTAAATTATAACTTGCTAGAATTTTAAATGTTCGCTTTTTGCGATGAAACGAACACTTGACAACCATGAACGTAGGTGTTCCATTATTTATGTTTTAAGTATGTAAAAAGTATAACATATTTTTGTCACTTGACAACTGTCAAACATCAATACAATACATTACATAAAATTAGACAATATTTTTTAATAAAATTGATTTTTATTGAATTAATGTATCTACGTATATTTTGAAATATTAAAAATTGTCTCATTTTTTATGACATATAAAGTTTTAACGGAAGAAGTTAAAGGACCCCAACCTAACGATTTTTTTTTTGTTTTTTCGATTTATCCTTTTTTATGTAATTTAATTATCACTAAAATAAATATTTAATCGAAAATTATAACAACGTATTTTTACGTATTTTTATCCCATCAAAGTATTTTTGTACAGTGATAAAATTTAACAATTTTCTCTTTTCCATTTTAACTGAATCAAAAATATTATAAAAATATAAATAAAATTTCACAATTACAATTTTCTGTTTTTTTTTAATGATCTTTGAAAATGTGATTTTATTGATGATCACTTCGATCATCTCGTTGGATGTGCGATGTTATATTTGCTTTTAGTGTATAAATATTAACATTCTAACTACAGTAGCAAACAATTTTCTCTTATTTGTCTTGAAGTTACCTCCTACGTATATTGTACATGCTACTAGTTACCTATTATCATTTATAACCTCAGCCACTAAGGTTTTTTTTAGAATTGGAGCGAAAAGTGATCGATATCTCGATTTAAAAAAATCATAAAAATATTCGTTTCGTTACACTGCGATTATTATTTGCAAAATCAAATTTAATTTCAATAAAAAAAATCAATGTACTTTATATTTATTTAACAGTTCATGGAAACATATTTGAAAAGGTCAGAGATACTGGAGTTTTCTTTAAATTTTGTAAGGTCTATAAATTTAAAAAAAAAATTTAAAATATGCTATTCCTAAGTATTGTCCATTTTTTTTAAAATGACCATATATAATATTATTTTTAAAAAAAATATAATAATAATAATAATGCCTTATGAGGGCGTTTTAATTTTTAAAAACAAAGCAATAAATCCATTATAAATAGGATTCCATAAATAGGATTCTTTGTAATAACCAAGCAATTAAATAATATTTTTGATGATACTTTGTACCAAAAAAAATGTAGGTATGTAAAAATTAATAAAACACAAACTTTTTTGTTACAATAAAATTACGCACTCAACCCTTTTCAATTCAAACCTAGACTCACCTTATCACTTAAATATGTATATTTTTTTGTGTCAAGTTTAGAACATTTCCACCTCTAAATGCTCGAAATCATAAGGTTTTTTTCGAATCCGTTTGGAAAATCGTACTTAAAAACATTTTAATTTTGTTTTATAACTTATTATAAAGATAAATTTGAAAGCTCTTTAAATCAGACAGGCTTTAGTCCGCACAAATTTATGTGATTTACGTTGACGGCAAATCTCATCCAAAGTCTCCGACAGATTAAATATTGATTTACAAATTCTTCGAAAATCTTTCTTCAACCGTGGCATACACGTAGCACGTTTATACGTTATACGCGTTTATATCGTTATCGATCGCGCCATGTGTTACATTATACCTACATGCAGACAAGTGTCCGACAGTCGTCAGGACTACTGGCAGGGAGTAAACATCCCAATACGGCCATTTGCATTCAGCGAGAGGAGCGGACGTGTCGTTGGCCGATGTGCTAGCCCTCCCGAGACACGACCTGGTGTCGACATGGCTCGGTGGAAGTTGGCATCACGCCGTTTCCGAAATACCGTCTAAAAATTGATAGATTTTCATTAATTGATTTGGCAGTCACTTGGAATTAATTCTGAGATCTCAGAGGTTCGAATTCAGAACGCGAACGGCCGCACTAGAGGTTGGACGTCTTCCACGTATGATTTTTTGTGATAGTTAGATGGGTACTTAGTTAGTAAATATTATACATGCCTTATACAAAATATTCCCACCAGTGTTATAAAAAAACTCATTTTAGAATATATGTAGTTACATAGTTTCACATTTATGTACATGTACAGACTAGGGTATAATGTATTAGGATACATATACACATTTTTAAGACGTATACGTAGGTATATAAAGACATATTTATAATATGTAAACTGCTAAAAATTTGACTTTACGTCACATACGTGATTATTTATTGATTTGCCATTAAGTTTGAGGAATAACATGAATATTTCAATTCAATAATAAATGTTTTGCATGAGATCACTTTTTTAGTTTTTTTAATGTAAACACGACTAGTTTCGAGAACTATAGATGTTCTCATCAACAGGTAAAAATACAATCTGAGAATCGATAAAAAAATCTAGGTACCTACTGATAGAGGTGGATGGTGTTATAACTGGAGGGGATAAGTTTGGGGTGAGGTTTGTTTCAACGCGAATATTGTATTTTTACCTGTCGATGACTACATCTGCAGTTCTCAAAACAAGTCGTATTTACATTAATAAACTCAAAAAGTGGCCAGATTGAAATGTTTTATGTTTATATCTTTATTATGCTTTCTATGGTGATTTCTCAATTTTTCACACAGTTCATTACTTTTATGTATTTATGTGCATTATTGCAATGACCGCATAATGAAAACTGGATAAAACGAACGTGAAGGAATATCAACAAATGTAGTTTCATTGAGTAATATATCAACGAGCGGGTAGAAACGCAACCCAAAATCGAGTAAATATTAAAATGATTTAAAAGTAATATTTTTGTGCAACTCCGTAGTGTCAACGCACTCGAGGTCCTGGGTATGATTTTCAAGGAGGTCAAAATGAATATAAGTGATTTTCACTGTCAAATTTGTTTATTATCAGCCTGGACACCAGTCCACTTAACCAACAAGGACTGATCATTTCGTGCAATTGTTCAATGCAGTCCCCTATGCACAATTGGGTACAGATAGGGGTATGAAGAAAATGTTATATTTACGATATCATTAATATTTTCTATGAAATGCATGATTTTAAAATCGATACCACAGTTCATTTATTTTAAATAGTTTATTGCTAGTACCCATAGAAATAATTTATATTTGAAGTTTTGCACTAACATTTAATAGAAGAACCGCAGTTCGTATGATAAAACAACTGTCTTATAGCTTTTTCACTATTATTTTAATAAAAGCAGTTTTGTTAAATGGATAATTGTTGTCGTTCGTTTAGTACATACTCGTAAGTACTTCGCTACGCTAAAACCGTCTTCACCCAAAAAAAATCTACTGATTTTTTTTACATATGTACATTAATATATGTTAATAAATATATTTATAAAAATTCGATTAATGTTATCTGTGAAATAACTAATTTTACATATTTATGTAACGAGTAAAGTTTTATTTAATACGTAATAAAAAAATTAATACTCTTGTAAAGTTAAATTAACTTACATATTATATATTTTTTAACGATTGTTACTATATTTTGCTTGAGGAACATAATTTTTTAGAGTTTATTAACAGTCCGCAAACACATTTGGATTTCATTTCTCCATTAACGTTTTTCCTTTGTTGAAATATGTTGGTACAATCGTTCACTGAAATTTTCAGGAAATAATTCCAGGAAAGAATCCAGAAAATGAAAAAGACATATGTTACATTATTATTTTGTACAAAAATGATTGAAAATTGTATTTTGTTTTATATGAATATACGAGTATATGTGGGGAAATCAAATTAATCTTTTCAATGTCATTTTACAAGAAAACTTTACCTGTTATAAAAAATGCTTTAGAAATTGAAAATTAGAGCGGAAAAATAAAAAAAAAAACGATATTTTAATTGATTTAAGAGGCAAAAAGTAAAATTTTGCCGATCGGTGTTATCTGATTGGAAAATAAGAGTACGTAATAAATAAGGCTTAATTTGTATGGCCGATGTCAACGACCTTGCGGTGTTTTGTGAGAACATGTTTCGGCAAACTGATGTTGCGACGAAACAGTCCGTGGTCATGTAGTGCGAACAGCCTTCCTGGCGTCGTGCCTAAGTAATTTGACATTATTAACGCCAATGCACAATATTGGAACTGAATTCCTGAATGCAGTATGCAGATGCAACACGTTGCTCAGATTCTGTTTTTCGACTGTCACAGTATTCAGCAAGAGTGAGGGAAACTTAACATTTTATTTTTTTATTTTATTTCATTTGGGAATTTTACAGAAAAGTTACATCAGTAAAGTTATTCACATAAATTAGGCTTTAAAAAGCCTTCTTAGAATATCCGAAATGAAAACTCTACGACCCATTGTAGGCCTAACAAACACTGCGCGACAGAGTAAGAAACTCTGAAATAAGAAAAATCTGCGATGTTGAAGATGTTGTGCTATGAAGAAGAGAATGAAGACGATTCTGAAGAAATCGTATGGGAAGAGCAAGTTCAGATTGAGTGGTGAGAATAGCAGCAGACAGCACCATAAGAGGTAACATACCCCCAGGAAGACCACCTAAACGATGGAGAGATAACTGGTCTTCCACCTCCTAGGAGCGGACCGGAGAATGACAGGACATAGTCCTAAATAAAGAGGAATAAGAAAACATAAATGAGTTACACAAAATAAGTGCTTGTACTATTTCAGTGACTAAATTCCACATTTGTAAATTTGTGAAAATACCTGAAAAAAAGGACGGGGGTGGGGAAAAAGAACTCTTAATTTGTGAAAAATGCCTATATTTAAACCAAAATCGATTACGCTAGGTGCTAAAAACCGTGGGTTCGCCGACTGCGACTGGGGATACTTAAAACCGCGGAATAGCTTGTGGCGACCAAATACGATGTTCGCGCCATATTACGCGCCGATAAGTACGAGTATGCGATAAACGGAAATTGATGAGTGGGCGCGGGCGAGGTGTAATGAACCTCCAAACAATTTGACGACCAATGAGACTATCCAAATAGGTTTATTGTCATGTAAAACTGAATGCGATACCTGACACTACTGCTAATACGTATATATGTACATGTATATGTGTGTGTATATATATATATATATATATATATATATATATATATATATATATATATATATATATATATATATGTATGTATATATGTGTATATATATATAAGTATATGTATATATATATATATATATATATATATATATATATATATATATATATATATATATATATATATGTGTGTGTGTGTGTGTGTGTGTGTGTGTTTGTGTGTGTTTGTGTTTGTCAATGAAAAAAAAAGGTTTAAAAGAATGAAAGGATTTTTTTTAACTTTTGAGATATCTCGAAAATCTATTTTTTTAAAACGATCATTGTGATGTTAAACAAATAAATATAAATAACGCAAAAAATAATATTATTTTTTATTTTGCATTAATTTTATTTTCTTTTTTTAGTGACCGGAAACGTACGCCATCGGCGCGAGATCGACCGGAAGCAGCATGGCCGCCAGCTCGTCTACCAGACGGGCTTGGGCCACCTGGGCAGCACGTACATAGTGAGCCACCCGCTGCTGGGCACCTACCCGGTGTTCCGGGCGGGCCCTACGTTGGGCGCCAGCGTGGGGCCCAAGGCCGCCGGAGCCGCGGGGCGCAGGCCGCCACTGCCGCACGCGCCGTGCATCACGGGGGCCGGGCAGCTCGGCAAGTGCGCGTCCTTCCGGGAGTGCTACCCTTACTTCAAGGTGCCCAACCTGGCCTCCTGGGGACCCTGGATATTCGGCAGCTATGACACTTGCAACTATTACAGCGATCAAGTCAAACAGGTAATTTAAACGCGATGGTATCATATATTATTAAAATAATGAAGGATATTGGAACCATGAACCGAACTAGGACAAACACAAAATGCCAAACTTTCTTCTAGTAGAAAGGAAGGCCTGTCAACAGTCAACAGTCCGGCTTCTCCTGATGAGTTTTCCGAGGTTTTCTTGTGTATATATTCTTCTTTTCGTGGTAATAAAGATGAGCTTAATATGAACTTTCAAGTCACTAGTACACAGGCGACGATGACTTATAAGTTACCGCTTCGTTTAACGGCGATTTGGGTCGCTAATTCACTCTGTCCATCTCTGTGCGTGTCTTCATTATCATATTATTTATAGAATATCCATATATATGTAGAAATTCTGATAATAAAGCCAAACAGGTAATGTGAATCCACATGTGCAAGTGGGTAAATTAAGTTTTACCTTCCAGACAGATGTGTTCCAAACCCTGGGAGTGTGTTGCATCAGCCCCGTCATCCTGGAACAACCCGACGACTCCTCCCCCACAAGCCCTGCACCTGTGGCACCGGTGGACCCTTCAGGCCTGTACCATGAAGACACCCCCGGAGCAGCTCCTGCGGTGGCGCAGTGGCCCCCCTCCAGACTGACTCCATTCGGAAACTGGCCCCCAACTATACCTCCCCTACCCACTCACCCCCCGGATCATGCAGCCCCTACACACCCCCCTGGCTTCGGTAAGAAATCATTTTTATTTCGAAGTTTATATTGTATTCATTATAATATTAATAGTTAGGTGTTATATTGAGTCAGTACTTCTATATGGAGTACTGACTAAATAAACTAGTTAGAGGCAATTCCAAATGTGGCTATATCGTAGAATGCTATGCATTCTATGGACCGATATGGTCAGCAATGCAAATGTGCTCCAAAGAGCAAGAGTAGGAAAACAGTTGCTGACTGATAAAAGTTCTCTCTGGGCTATGTGCTTAGAGAGAAATACGAGCTATTGTACCTTATCATAAAAAGCAAAATAGAAGGTCGACGAGGTCAGAACAGAAGATAAATCTCTTAGCTCTGGAATATGTGAAATTGGACGGGGATCAGAACCGTCGAGGCGCTGTTTAGAGCTGCCCAAGATAAGTACAATTACTCTTAAATGATAGTCGACGTCAGGGAACCTAACATGACACGCACAGAAGAAGATAATATTTAAAATAAATTCCAATCAATATTCATCTGGGAATTTATATATCTTAACAGCTATTTTAACGAACTACATATTTTGTTATTTTGAAAATTACAATTTAAAGCTACTGACAAAACTTTTATACTGTTATACGTCAGGAAAACATTGTACATAATATTTTGATATATCATTGGTGTAGTCTGTAAAATATCTTACTCCCTGTGGGGTTGCTTTTCAGGAAGCAACTATTATAATACTAATATTTATTTATAATATTTTGACTATTTTAAAATTTTTGTGATTTTTTGTGATCAGTAGGTATCTTGATTATATTGACCTATAATATATTCACTTAAACTAGGTAACTGACTAACTACCATGCCGTTTCCACGAGGGTAGGCAGAGAGAATAGATAAGCACATCACTCTGTCTTTGAAAACAATTTTTGCCTCAATCACATTTATAAAAACCCGCTGATTGTTCTGACTCCTGAAATTTCCACACATGAGTATTTGAAGTACTTGATTATGGCAAATTTTCAAAACATTACAAAACTTTCCAAATATACACATTACAAAAACTTGGCAAGTATTCAGTAATGAATTACTAGATAACAAAAATTATAAATTGCTTCCAATTTTAATACCATGCCAATATTTTCACTGTATATAGGAATTCCTGCCGCTGAATTTCCTAGTAAACCTCAAACCACAACCAAGAAACCTTTTACAACAACTTGGGGAACAAAACCACCTCAGAAACCACAGGTAATTGAATTGAATTATTCCTTTTACATACTTGTTATTGTCTTAAAATTCCTGTAACAATGATCTAGCAAATACCATATATAGATATGGTTGTTATAAATTATATTTAAGATAAGACACTGCTTATTTGAAGACCCCCCAGGCAATGATTAAAGAGTGTTTTGAGGTTATGTAGAGTGTGTAAAAAAGTAAATATTATTATTTTTTAGCCATGGCCTCCCACGGTCCCAACACACAGTCCTCCATCATTCACGACAACCATGGGATCAGAAACATTCTCCGGAAGTGCATCCTGTGGGAGCAAGAATGGATACCAGGTCATTTTTACACATTATTTGTGGGTGGTAGTGTGCAAAGGTTATATGAGGGAAGAATAATTGATGAATATCGCTCAATCCTTTCAAGAACGTCATAAATCAAAAAACTTGATATTTCAGGAGATCGTTTTTAAAATTTAAAAATATAAAACAATGTATTAAAAATAAATATCAAGTCACTCATTGATCTTTTTACTGCGCAACAGATCTTTTTACGTAAAACCTGAAGGTCTCCATTTGAAAAATATTTAGTTTATTTAAAAAAATAATTAAACAATACCTTTTCTTCAAAACAACACTTTCTGCCCTGTGGCGGGTAAATATTAAGTTTAAAATATGCCTCTTTTGCTGGGATATAGTACATTTTCTGGGCATTCGGAAAACATGCAAAACTGAAAATTTACGATTTTTTACTTGTGACGTTCTTGAAAAGCGTGAGCGTTTTTTTTTTTTTTGACTTAAAATTATCCTTTTGATTATGATAAGCAGTATATAAATTGTTCCTACATACAGGCCAATGTTTTCACGAAAGCATATGGCACAGGATCCATTGTGTCTCTATCTTTTGGTATTGTCCATTCTGTCTGTTCTCACTTTACCCATGATTGCCAGGTTGCAATTTTGAGAATACCAAGTGGTCAGTCATATGCATTTGTGATGTCATGTCAACCATAACAGTGAAGTTATTCACTTACATCACCTCCCACCCATCAAACATATTCTACTCCTATATCTATGAATCTGGAGAGCAAGACTGATCACCTTGCCTTTGTAAGACGGTTACATTGTACCAATATGATGCAGTACCCTTTGCACCACTTGAGTACCGATAAGGGCCCTAAGAAAAAAATCAAATAATTATGGTATGGATAATTGGTATAGTATTTTTCCTCTGTTAAGATAATTTCAAAGATTTGTGTATGTTTCTTTAAGGATCAGGAAAGAATAGTCGGAGGTCAAAATGCAGAATTAAATGAATGGCCATGGATTGTGGCATTGTTCAACAATGGAAGACAGTTCTGCGGCGGATCCCTCATTGATAATGAACACGTTTTATCAGCTGCGCATTGTGTAGCACAGTAAGTATGATTTTAAAATAACTGAAAGCAATTCACTTACTTAACTAATTCATAATTTCAAATATTTTTTATTAAACAATGTATTATAAATTTGGATTTCATTTTAGCATGACTTCAACTGATGTCTCACGAGTGAGGGTTAGATTGGGTGACCACGACATAAAATCTAATCATGAAACCCGACATATTGAACGGAAAGTCAGGAGAGTAGTCAGACACAGAGGATTCGATATGAGAACATTGGTAAACATGATATTTTTACTACATATTATACTTTTCTAGGAACTTATACAAATAAGCAGTATCCAAGTTACACAAGTTAGATTTGTGTACAGGTATACAACTAAAGATTGTTGCTATTCTGCTTGTCCTACCTTCCTTCCTGTATTCCTCTTCCATTAACTTCTGCATAATGACACTCTCCCTCATGAGCTCCTTTTATAGTATCACATCATACACTCCAATATCCAAAAATTTACAACACAAGACTTTCATGTTATCAGCAATCAAGTCAACAGTATGTTGATCTAATGCAGTGCATACACCACCTGGGAAAATTTAAAGCATTCACAGGCCCCGTGGCATAGGTGGGCAGACTCCGGACTTCAAAACTGACGTCCCTGGTCTGATTCCTAGTAATTGCAAAATAAATTCGATAAATATTGATTTTCACTTGGTCTAGATATCTGTAATGCATTTTTCACTACTACCTTCCCTATGCTTACCATCCTATCTGCAGAAAAGTCTCATAATGGCTTTTCTTTTTTTAACTTCTAAATTTACAATGCATTTAACACAATTGACAGTTACCAACACAATTGACAGTTAACATAGTTGAATTTGCAGATTCCCAAAATAGAATAAACATTTTTCAAGTCAACGCCTCTTTTAATCACCCTCAGTGCAGTGCATAAGCATGTTTAATTTATCATACGAAATTTAGGTTTCGATTGTGAACGGAGTCATTATTTAAATGTGCACATTTTTTTTCTACATTAATATTGGATTTAACACCACAAAGAACGTTGTTATCAAGATTTTTTATAGAGATAAACTGTTTATATTTAAACCCGTAGATGGTAGCAATAAAAAAAATGCCGAAACAATAAATAAAATAACTAAATTAAAAAAATTATGCATATTGCATACTGCATAAAGTATTGCTTGACTTTATCTAATTAGGGTTAATTTTCATATTTTGCATTTTCAATATTTAAGCATGACATTATATTTTTTCTAGTACAACGACATTTCCATACTCACGTTAGATGAACCCGTGAAATTCACCAGAGAAATACGTCCCGTTTGTTTACCAAGAGGAAGAACTGACTTTTCTGGAAATAATGCCGTTGTGGTCGGTTGGGGCAGTTTACGAGAAGGTAAGGATATCAGCATTATTATTACCGACTTATTCACCACTTCATTAAATTAAATTAAATTATATTAACTACATTGGCAGCTCAGTAAGGGGTGAGGTGAGATTAGGAGAGAGAAGGGATGTTTTCACCAAAACTTACGCAATAAGTAAAATTATTATGATAACTGGTTCTATAATTCATTTATTTATTTCCATATTTTACATAAAAGAATAATCTACATGAATACCTCATCAGGCACTACAGTACTGTGGCATTTATTTACATTATTTAAAGCATCTAAAAATATATAAAATAATACATAAATCTACACAGTTTTAAAAAAATATATATATTTTTAAAAAATACAGTAGAGTCCCGAAAATTCAGCCTAACATGGACCTAAGATTGGCAGAGTTTGTGAAAATATCAGGTTATCAGGAATGTGGTAAAAAAGTAAAAAGTCTTTTTAATTATTTTATAAATATTGTTTCAATTAAACAAATAATTCATGGGTAAAATTAATTGCAGGTGGGGTGCAACCAGCCATATTGCAAAAGGTTTTCATACCAATTTGGACAAACGCAGAATGTAGGGCCAAGTATGGAGGAGCCGCGCCAGGAGGTATTGTTGAACACATGCTCTGCGCAGGAAAGGCTGCCAAGGATTCTTGTAGTGTGAGTATCTATAGCAACATTTTATTATACTGCTAGCTCGGGACAATGAGGCCTACCTCGTACTCATCCATCCGTTCCGAGTATAGATGACACCACAGTCAAACTTCATATGGCGAAAGATGTCTCTAAACAGAGCTAATAAAAGTAGCTACAAAGGGCAAACTGGCTGACTTCTAATTCCAGCTTTCTCCAAATAACTACTTTATACACCTCAATATCATTATATGTCATGCATCTGAATTTAAAATAATCTAATTTATATTTGAAGCACTAACTTTGTGATTTTCCATTTTATAATTAAAATGTAACTTTGTTTTAAATAAAAACAAATGTACATTTTAATTATATTATAATAATCTAATCTCTCTTTTACGAAATTGAATTTTAATAATAATAGATAAATATCATAAAAGTATGCGCTTGTCATATAACATACATACATAACAAGCTATATAAGGGTACAAAAGGGCTAAGTTATTTAATATGGTGGAATAGCATAAGTGCGCAGCAATTCATTGAATGTCGATTAATCGTTTAAGATTTTTTGTATGCATGTTAAAAGAGCCGAAGACTTTTTTTGCAAAAATGGTCTTTTCTATTAGGTGTCAATAAAATCAAGAATGTTTCTTTCCCACATGCACATGCAGCATGCAAAAGGTCTTCTTCTTCTAACTCTCATATGCACACAAAGGTGCATAGGGCACAGCATCATATTGACACAGTGTTATCTTGATCATTAATTACAGGAAGGCAAGGTGATCAATCCTGCGCTTCCGGAACCAATCATGGATAATATTAAATAAATATTAGAGCGTAAAATCACTAATATTTATTTTCACCCCTCCCCTGGGTATTGAACCCAGGACCTCGAGCACGGTAGCTAAACATACTTACCGTTACACCACGGAAGCAGACTAAAACTATGCAAAAGGTTGCCAGGCGATATCATAATAAAAGCAATTAAATATAATTTCAGGGGGATTCTGGAGGTCCGCTGTCAGTAGGAGAGGGCGGAAAGTGGACCCAAGTGGGCGTGGTGTCCTGGGGCATCGGGTGCGGCAAGGGCCAGTACCCCGGAGTGTACACCCGCGTCACCTCCTTCCTGCCCTGGATCGACAAGAACACCAAGTAGCCCACTCCTCGGAACTAACAAACTCGACAAACCTGTTGCCATACTATCGCGGCTTTTCCTCTATCACTCCAATATTGTCAGAAGACAGATCAATAATCTATTAATTAAAAAGGATTTTTTAACATTCTAATTACGTCAAGTCCTCTTTTTTCATTTTTTAAACGCATTCAAAGATGACATTGTATGTATGCCACTATATTTATACGGTCCCCAGAAAAATATAGGTAGACAGTTACACTTCCAATGGACAAAAATTCATTTGTCCTCTGCTCCACATACTGTTGTAATAGATACAAGTGAAAAAAATGAAGCTTGCATTTTAACTCAGACCAGTACGGGTTAATGCCAATTTTCTTAAAATGATGGATTAAAATGTTAATTTTTTTAGTGATTAATTTTGTTTTTCAAATTGTACTGAAAGACAGACAAATCAGCTGTTCAGCCAGAAATTTCATATACATATGTCTAAAATTTCAGTAGATGGATTAGTACCTACCCAATCTAATTATATGTAGAAAAAGACCATATTTACATTGTGAAATTACCAACCATCCATTTGAAATTTTAAAATCAATCGATTTTTCAAACACAGGGAATGCTTTTATTAATCACTTAATATGACCAATATGTATATGATAAAAGATATAGGCAAAACGAACAAAAAAATTGTGGAGAAAAAACAGACTATGGCCGTCCATAGTCTGTTATTAATGTCCAATGTCTGTACATTACCTTCCGCTCTGCTTGATTAATTAAAGGATTTTGTTTAATTAAGGTTTATTGAAATCAAAAATATTTACACATGCCTATGCTTTCGGCCCGTCATATATAATAGTCACTCGCAGTCCAGTTGGAAAGGAAAAAAAAGTTGTTTTATTGTTTTTTAATATAGGTACTTTTGACATTATTGGAGGTGATAGAGAATAGCCACATATTCCTGGATAAATTATTTTACACTATCATACACGAGATAAAGTAATGTGAAATACTTTAGGGAATGACTAATAATATATTTTTTGTAAGAAATAGAAGGGATATTTGCAATATCTACTTGCCTTACTTTTTATTACTGTATGTAATTCATAATTCATTATATTATATATTTATCAACGACCATCCTTTATACATACTTATTATATTCATAAAAACTGTAAGGAGCAAAAAAAAACAGTATTATTTGAGTTTATTGAATAAACATGTAAACTGTTAAAAGTACTAAGAAAAATTATGGTGCTCTCATGAAAAATATGACATATTGATTACCTCCATTTTTAAGTGTGCATTTATCGTTTAATTATTGTGGCCAGGGCTTTTTTAAAACAAAAAAGGTCCTGGAACTCACATCATGTCAAGATTTTAATTTTAAAAAATAAATTCAAATATCATTTAAATATTCATTACAATACCATATTTTATCATTTTGAAGAATTATATAAATATAGATTGTAATTACGTAAGCGTAAACATTGTTTCCTCTAATTGAATTTGAAAATATATATATATTCATAAAAAAAAGGTCCTGAACGCCGTTCCACCGCGTTACATGGATTAAAAAATCCTAGTTATGGCACATCTTTGTAGTTGCCGTGTATTTTAAATGTACATCCTTCAGATCAATTTATTTTGCAAAAGAAATATTTAACAACCTATAAACGCGTCTAGTAAAAAACTTAGCACTATAATGGTTAGTTAATGTTGTTACCCACTTAAAATTTAATATTTTAAAGAGGTTATTGTTAAATTTATTAGTTTTAAATATATCAAATAAGCTCTCCAGTTCATTGCACAGCAAAAATCTTCGTGGTACAATAAACAAATTTACATAATACACATCAAATGTGAACCTCATTCAATGGCGGGATTCAAATGTAAACCTCAGTAGTGATAATAACTTTATATATTATTTATATAAGTTCAATAGCATAGTACATATCAATGATAGCTTTTTACTACCTTATTTTAAGACAATAAAAGCTATTTTCTTTACTTACATTACATGTAAAGAAAAAAATCTGGACATCTGTATCATTCCAAATAAAAAATAAAAAGATTATATTGTTTCATTTATTCCTTTATTTACACTGTCATTTATTACAAAATATTTTATAAAATAATGTAGACACATCTTAACGTTCAAGCTGTACTTTTATAAATAATTTAAATTAAAAAATATATGTATTACATAAAATGAGTCAATAACAACGGTTTATGATACATACAAATTAGATTTAAGTTTTGTGCAGACAGATATCTTGGTTAAATGCATTTTATAGAATAAAATAACAACTTTATAGTTTTTTCCACGTAAATTTTATTTGACCAGCTGGTAGCAAATAGAATTAAAGCGGAAAAAACTACAAAGTTTGTCATTTTATTCCAAACATACATGTTTGAATCATATTTTTTTACATAACATAATCATAAATATTATGTGAAAATTGAAAATATATCTTTTAGCCCTTATCCACACCCAATGGTGCATAGGGCACTGCATCGTATTGACACAGTGTTACCTTGATCATTACTTGCATGAGGGCAAGGTGACCACTCCTGCGCTTCAGGGAAGTATGGAATAATCCAGGGAATATTAAATAAATATTAGAGTGTTAAATCACTAATATGTATTTATTTTCACCTCCCACCTCGAAATGGAACCCGGGACCTCCAGCATGGTAGCTAAACACACTATCCACGGAGGTGAAAAATAAATATGTGTAGTATATTTACATTTCTCCAAGAAAATAGAAATTAAATAACAAAAAATCCAATCTAGTCTGATGAAGAACTCAAGAAGTAAGCTTAATAACTGAAGACTTCATTTTAAAATAAAGATTTTACTTTAGTTGCAGTGTTAAAACGTTAAACTGTGTGTATCATAGACCATTACTGACATTATACACTAAATGATTAAATATTCAGGATACAAGGGACATATTTCATAACATTTGTTAAATAACCTGCGTTTTACCTAAAGCGGTGGCTCTTAAAGTGTACCCATGAAGCCCTTGGGCTCCGTAAGGCCTCTATGAAGGCTCCAATGCAACAAGCAGCAAAATATATCTACAATAATACTATGATAACAATACTATGCGAACAAAGCAATTTGTCTCGTACGAGTAGGTATTGTATTATTATTTATTTTTTTAATGCTGTTGTAGAATTTGGCAGTGTATAATGTACCTATTTTTGTATGATTTTCATGAAATGATTTTGATAATTTTTTTTAACACTTTACATTTATTAGAAAAACTTATTTTTTTAATACAAAAACAGTGTGTAATAAAAAAAATTCAACTACGTCAAATGTTGTTCTAGTCTATTCTAAGTCATAAAAAGTTTGTTATTGTCGTCCGATATCTGATGCCACTGAACAGTGAGCGCAGATCATCTTCAAAGAAATAAGGACCGATGATACTACCGGACCAAAATTCATACAATGACATTTTAGAGTGTAGAGTAGATTAATTTTACTAGTTTACGAAGCCACTACACCAGAAATGAGCACAAATAAACATAAAACCAGGTTTTGATTATTTTTGGTCCCCGTAAAATATTGTTTCAAAAGGGTTCTTCAAAGGGGTCGCCATCAAAAGCGTGAGAACCACTAATATAAAGTAACGAGCGCATATTTAAATTTCATGTTTCGAGTCACAATAACCTAAATATTTCAAATTTACCAAAATCTCAAATGAAAACCAATACAAAGATATTACACCTCAATTTTCAGAAATATGCAGATTAAAATTTTGGAATTGCAAAAAAATACATTGATGTGTATTCAGCCATTAACATATCGCTCACTCCTTTCAACAACGTCACAATGTAGTTTTATTTTTCAGGAGATCGTTTTTAAAGTTTAAAAATATAATAAAATGTATTAAAAATAAATAAATATCAATCACTTATTGAACTTTTTACTGTGCAACATATCTTTTTAGTTAAAACCTAAACGTTTTTTCTCCATTTGAAAAACATTTAGTATATTTAAAAAATAATTAAACAATAAATTTTCTTCAAAATGCAAAAAACAACTCTTCCTGCCCTGTAGCGGGTAAATATTAAGTTAAAAATATGCCGCTTTTGCTGGGATATAGTACATTTTCTGGGCATTCCAAAAACATGCACAACTGAAAATTGTTGATTTTTTATATATGACGTTGTTGAAAGAAGTGAGCCATATGTCATCTGAATGTAGTCCACAATAAGGCAAAACTAATAATTTAAAACTTTTCTCAGAAAAGTTATACCTACGTAAGAAATAAAATATATAACATATAGCCTATAACATAGATACATGTATATATTAAAATTATTTTCATAACTAGATTCATCAATAATTAAAAATTCTAAGCCTTAAATAAAATTGCCGCATTATATGTGCTTCACGATGTGTCAACATATCTCCTGATCAAAAATATATATCTCGGACTAGACAAAGCAGCACAGGAACTTTCATCCTAGAAAACTTGTGAGCAACATCATATTTCAAAGTTTGAAACGTTTAAATGCTGCAGAATGTTTCGAGCTAAAAAGGAAAAAAAATATACATGTTAGTATGGAAATTGTAGGTTTTTAATACATACACAGTACAAGCTCATAATTCAAATGAAAAACTAATTTTATAACATTCTGCCCTAAGAACACGCCCAGCATGTCCATGGCACATGCCATCCACATGCTAAAAACACATGCAGCGTGTTCATTATTTATTTGCGATTGTTGTTTTCATTGTGCCAAGCATACGACGCATGCCCTCCCACCTCAAATTATAAGTATCTACCGACATGTACCATGAAATAATTCATATTCATAATTACTAATACATTTTAATAATTCAAATATGTAGTCTGGCAGTGATACGTTTTCACGTGTTGTTTAAATTAGCGGTAAATGTGATTTATGAGAAATATTAGTGAAAATTTTGAGAGATTTTAAATAAAATCACAATCATAAGATCATGACCAAGAGTTATATTTTATATGTTAATGGATTTGAATTCCCAGCTTCCGTCATTGCGTTAGTTATTTTGTCAACAAACTATAAAGTTTTTTTTACAGTTTTAACACATAAAAAAAACAATATTTAAAAAAAAAAATTACAAATATATATATTTTTTTAATTTTAGTTGCTTTAGCTTATGAAATGAGCTTTCATTCCATCACATGCCATCTTTTCTTTTCCCCAATAATTCAAGCCGCATAGCAGAATCTGTTACCTTGAAAATAGCCAGTATCGTACACATCGTCTGGATTGGGCACAAAGGGCGGGCTGGCGCTGAGCTGATTCTCCCAGTCGATGTGAGAAAACAGTGCCAGCTGTTTCACTATGGGAGCGTCAGGCCGCTTGTCGGGATCCATCGTCAGGAAGCTCTCGATGGCCTCCATGGCCACAGGAGACAAGGCCTCCTCACCCTCGGGCCATTCTAGGTCTAGTCAATCATTCAATTTCTTTAATTTGATGGCCATACATGAAAAATACTATCAGGATCCAGTCAAAATTATAATTTATATATTAATTTTTAAATCAAACACAGATTTTTCGAGTCTACTAAGTTGTATTTTATTAACTAAAACACATAAAAAATTAATATTGTGAAAATTGTTTCGCCTAGTTACGGCATTTTCAAATGAATATCATTGTTCGTTTGAAAATGCCATAACTAGGCGAAACAATTGTCACAATATTATTTTTTTATGTGTTTTTGTTAGTAAAATACAACTTAGTAGACTCAAAAAATCTGTGTTTGATTTAAAAATTAATACATAAATTAAAATGGAGTTCTACAAATTAAACGCCAAATCAACAAACAAAATTATCATTTTGGAACAATTGTTTATAATATTTGCGCTCAAAAACATGTTTCACCGTTTGACTGCTGAGAAGCAATATATATATCGACTCTTGTATACTTTGAAAAACATCGATATCCCGACGTTTTTCGGCACTGGAAATACTGACAAAAAATAAAAATACATTTTTAATTTGTAAAAATCTTTTTTTTATCCCCCTTCAATCCACTTAATTTTAATAAATAATAATAAAACTCTTATCCGCACCCCAATGGTGCATAGGGCACTGCGTTATATAAATGCAGTATTATCTTGATTGTTTACACATGAAGGAAAGGTGATCAGCCTTCCGCTTCAGGTACCAGTCCAGGGTAATATTGAATATATGTAACAATGGTAAAATCACTTATATTTATTTTGCCCTCTTGGGAACCGAACCCGGGACCTCCAGAACGGTAGCGGAGCATGCTGACCATTACACTACGGAGGCGGATAAATTCAATAAACTTAATTTTAATGAACCATTATTGCAAACAAGTTTTCAACAATTTTAGCATACTTTAAAGAAAACATTTTAGCAGTTAAACGGTTTAAAAAATGAGTATAGTGTGCAGATATTGATTTTTAAAAGTGTAGCTTACTTCTATTCAAAATATTATTGAACACAGCTTGCGGTGTCTCGTCATTGAAGGGCGGCACTCCGGTCATGAACTCGTAGAGGCAGACTCCCATGGCCCACCAGTCCACCGCGGGACCGTGCCCTTTCCTGAGGAGTTGATGCATGCAATTAGTATATACATATATCGCTCACTCCTTTCAAGAACGTCATAAATCCAATATCGTCAATTTTCAGTTGTGCATGTTTTCGGAATGCACAGAAAATGTACTATATTCCAGCAAAACAGGCATATTTTTAACTTAATATTATATATTAATACAGGGCAGAACGTGTTGTTTTTGCATTTTGAAGAAAAGGTATTGTTTAATTTTTTTTTTAAATATACTAAATATTTTTCAAATGGAGAAAAAACCTTCAGGTTTTACCTAAAAAGATCTGTTGCACAGTAAAAAGTTCAATACGAGGCTTGATATTTATTGTTAATACATTGTATTATATTTTTAAACTTTAAAAGCGTTCTCCTGAAAAATCAAATTTTTGATTTATGACGTTCTTGAAAAGAGTGAGCGATATGTAAACATTAACACAATATGGATATAAAAGGAAATTAGTAAAACATTTCTATCTATATTCTTTCAGCTTAAATTTTTCCAGATTGTTAGCTCTGGTTGTTACCAGATTGTTAGTGCATAAAAACACCCACGCACATGCTATCTTTCTCTTTCCTTCATCCACAGAGACACTTGCCGCCAGCAACCACGATCTTCGTGTGACAAAATTATTGTCAAATGGATTGAGTGATTTTTATTATTCTTAAAAGAGTTTAGTTTTAGAGTTCTTACCTATATATTATTTTATAACTTAAAATAATAATAAACTGTGATCTGTGATCAAGTAACTACATTTTTCATTTATAAACAATCTCCTGGTGAGTTTAATAGACCGAGATATTAATACATTACATCACACATAGAATATTCAGCATCTCAATCAATTAACACGTTGACTGTCACGGCAATTTTCAGATTCCGGTCTAAAAAGCCAATTTCATTTAATCATATTATGTTATTGATAACTCTAATCAAAGTACATAATTGCATTTTCTGTTCAGGTAAGTCACCATTGATTTTTTGCTCATTACCCAAGGGTCATCTATCTATCCATATTAGCACTGATATACTAGGAATTTTATTAAAGCTGCACGAATATGGCAAATAAACTATATATAGTATGATATAACTCGTAGTCGGAGTCCTAGCAAAGAACGCAATCTAAGAGTTATCTCGTAGTTGGCAGTCGACGTGTTAATATGTCATACCTCAGTAGTAGTTCAGGAGCCAGGTAATCGGGTGTGCCGAGGATGCGCTGATCGGAAGCCTTATGTCCTCGCCTCACAGACTTGGGCGTCCTGTACGGGGTGTGGACAGCTCCGATACTCTTTGCTCCCTCTATCGGAGATACTGCCTCTTCCTGAACAAAATATTTGAATTACTTTAGAATATACACACTAAACTAAACAAAATTCAGATCATCGTAATAAAATGATTTTTTTCTAATTTATCAAACGAGAAATTGTACATTTCAATTGTTTGCAGTACTAATTGATAGATATATTACAATTTCTATAGTAAGGTTAACACATTGACTGCCAAATTACAAATAAAAAAAGATCCTTGGGGCCACAACTGTAAACAGCCTGCATAAAAATGTGAAGGTTGCGTTTAATTTTTTTGTATTAAATGAAACACAAAGCAATAAAAATGTAATGAAATCTGTCCAGAGATACACACAGAGAATGTATACATTTATATTATGTACATGGCAAACATTAGTTTTGAAATTGGAATGCTGGGTAAAGTAAATCAGTTTTGAAATTGGAATGCTGGGTAAAGTAAATCAGTTTTGAAATTGGAATAATGTCATGCTGGGTAACGTAAATCAGATTTGAAATTGGAATAATGTCATGCATGGTTGATTAACGCAAATCAGATTTGAAATAGGAATAATGTCATGCTGGGTAAAGTAAATCAGATTTGAAATAGGAATAATGTCATGTTGGGTGGAGTAAATAAATTTTGAAATTGAAACAATGAATATCATGTTGAGAGGTAGTAAATTAGTATGAAAATAAAATAGCACAGAAGCTTCATACCATTTTCATTGTTCGAGGCGGAAAACACTCTACTGTGGACGGTTGAACTTTCTGGGACGCCAGTTGGGAAAGATCAGATGGGTTTGTGTCATTCAACGGGAGGTTGAATCTAGTTGCTTTTGCCACTTTATTCGCATCACCCGACGGAGACTTCTTGGTGGAGGATACCGGCGTTGAGAATATCACATTAGGATGTACATCATCTTGTGAAAGCCATCTACGATTGTAAAAAGTAAAATAAAAACGGATATTTTTTTAAAGAAATCATTGACAAAGCCTCTATTTCAGAGACTAGTCTGAAGGTAGGATACGGAAAGAAAAATATTAAAACATATAATAAAAAATCATTTCTAATGGTGCATAGGGCACTGCATCATATAAATGCAGTGTTATCTTGATTGTCAACACATGGAGGAAAGGTGATTAGCCCTCCGCTTCAGGTACCAGTCCAGGGTAATATTGAATAAATATTAGAGTGAAAAAATCTCTTATATTTATTTGACCCAACCCCACCCCCCTGGTAATCGAACCCGGGACCTCCAGTACGGTAGCCGAGCGTGCTGACTATTACACTACGCAGACGGACTCTGTGTCTAATTACATAAAAGTATGTACAAGAGAGTTTAGATAAGCTAATCAGTTTAAGTTTCAGAATTGGGTGCATATAAGTAAAAGTGAAAGAATTTTTTTTGGTTCATAATACAAAAAAAGTTACAAACGTCATCAATACCTCTGGTATTTTATGAACTGTTGAAAAAACATTTTGTATTTACCTCTTTTTTAAAACTCCTTTCAATGGACTGATCTTCTTCACTGCGGTGGGGCTGAGATGCATCGCTTTGCGTTTGGGCGTGCACTCCGCTAGTTCCATGACCAAGATTTCTTGCGTTAATCCCGTATGCAGTTCACCGGGACCCGGTTTGGTCAGATAGGCCACCCGATCCGTGTTTTCATCTTCCGAAATGTTACTGGTGTCTCCCAGAACGCGCTTTCGCTTCATTCCCCTAAAAAATCATCAATTATATAGAATATAGTGAAGAGATAAAATAAATATTTTCATTTTGTTCAATGCTATCCACAAATAAAAGATATTGAATAATTTTAAAATGTAATATATGTCTAATGTTTAACATATGAAATAAGTTCAACTTTTAATTGTTGTCGTTCATTAACCCTGACCCTAATTATGTAGTACACTAATCACAAGTAACAGGAAATCGAATTAGGATCTATACAATGTTTTTTGCTGTCTCTCGCACTCTACCAAAAGTAAACCAATAGAACGCTTATAAGCGCCTCCCGCTCTCTACCAACAGTGTGGTCTTTTAAGCCTTTCCCGTAAAAAAATGTGCTAATATCGAAATGATTTACATATTATGTAGCATTGGAAACGTTATGGAAGAATTCTCAATGAGTAAACGAGTTCACAAGAAAATGATAAAAATAAAATTCTTACCGATAGTTATCTGGTCTCTTAAATGGTCGTATTCTACTCAGCGGAGAAGTCACATCAGATGGTTTTCTTCTGACAAAACTTGGAGAGAATGTGCCCTTTTCTTTCAGACACATTTTACAAGAAGTATTGGTAGAATTATTGGTGTCATTGTAATCCTTGGACTCCTCCGAAGTCGGTTGCGTACCATTCATTTGCGAAGACACCTCTTGTGATGTTGTGGAACCGGAACTTTCGCAAGTGTGATAGGAACTGAGGGAACTCGTTCCCTTGAACACAAACACAAATGAACATGTTGAACACAACTACAAATGAATTATTAAACCCTTATCCGCACCCCAATGGTGCATAGGGCACTGCTTCATATAAACACAGTGTTATCTTGATCGTTAACACATGAAGGAAAGGTGATCAGCCCTCCGCTTCAGGTACCAGTCCAGGGTAATATTGAATAAATATTACAGTGAAAAAATCACTAATATTTATTTGACCCCCCCTGGGAATCGAACCCGGGACCTCCAGAACGGTAGCCGAGCGTGCTAACCATTACACTACAGAGGCGGACAAATACAAATGAAATCAATCTCAAAGGAGATGTTTGGCCTAATTATTGACCACGTACAATTCATATACTTTTTACTGACTCCATAGTGTATAGGGAACTGCTCCAACCCAACGTAGTATTAATTTTATTATAAATTACACGAAGGCAAAGTCCTACACTTGAGATACTTTTTTTTAAGGATTTTTTTTTAAAAAATGCTTAAATAAAGGTGCATCGTATAGTCCACAAAATACGGTACCCGTTCCAAAATTTCCCCTTTTACTACTATTTAACGCCCAGACCCACTGTATTCATGCCATTCAAACCCCTTTTTTTATGAGGGTATCACAGTGGTATATGATATCCCTCACTCCTTTCAACAACGTATATATATTTAAAAAAACTTGACTTTTCAGGAGATCGTTTTTAAAGTTTAAGAATATAATAAAATGTATTAAAAATAAATATCAAGCCACTTATACAACTTTTTACTGTGCAACAGATTATTTTAGGTAAAACCTGAAGGTTCTTTCTCCATTTAAAAAAATATTTAGTATATTTAAAAAAATAATTACACAATAAATTTTCTTCAAAATGCAAAAACAACACTGTCTGCCCTGTAGCGGGTAAATATTAAGTTAAAAAATGCCGCTTTTGCTGGGATATAGTACATTTTCTGTGCATTCCGAAAACATGCACAACTGAATATTGTCAATTTTTGATATATGACGTTGTTGAAGGAGTGAGCGATATGTTATTTATTGTTTCGGCATTCACCTTGTGTTAAGACATGGTTTATTCATAAATAAAACAATTGCAAACCAATTTACTCAAGTGTTAAAAACCACTGTGGTAAATGATAATATACTCGATAGAAAGAAGCGTAACATCTGTCACAGAAGCCATTAACTAGATTGCAGAGCAAACTGTGCCCATTGGGAATTATGTTTCATGCCTTTGCATGAGTAAACACTAGTAAAGTTACCGTGATGCTGTGTATGTTTGGAGTGTTATCCAGCGTCATGTTCTCGGCAGAGTGGAACGGCATAATACCAGACATCCGAGAGTTGTTCATCAATTCCCCAGAGTTTCGGTTCATAAAATCATTCATAATGCTATTCTTGAACAGCGAATTGATACCACGCTTATCTGAAAAAAAAATTATTTATTATAACTGCAAACAGTTGGTAGTTTTCCATATTGAATTGTTGTGTTTGATAATGTCCTAAGAAGACGAAACGCGTCACGTATTAACACATACATAAATAAATGTAGAATTCAACCCAACAAACCTTGTTTTATTTTGGATATATTACTTAACAATTCATTTTATTACAAAAACAATATATATTATTTACAACATTTTGAGTGTATCTAAATACTTGTTCACAAAATCTGTGTTCTTGTTCAAAAAATCACAAAAGCTTCTTTTCATCTCACCAATAGATGTCTCTAGTGAAGTTCTGAAGTTCAAGAACAATGCTTCAAAAATTGGTTCATATATACATATAGAACTTCCAAGAATTTGAGTAGTGTGGTTGTCAATAATGGGTAAAATTGGTGAATGTTACACGTGTGTAAAGTGATCACTTTAACCAGCCTATGACGGTCGTCAGCCCCGTAAATGCCCAGACTTCCATATTCTTCTTCATCTTTGATGAGATGTCAAAAAAATAATATGAATATATATATTACCACTAAGAACTTTAAAAATGATATTAATAATTTTGTATGATTTATATGGCGCCATTTTCATCAAATATTACCTCAAGGATGCTCCACTGTAATTGGGGAAAAGGAGATTGTAGAAATGATTTGGGAAACCAATTTGTTTTTAGTTGTTTCCTAAAGTTTCCCTCACTGTTTCTAACTACCGTTGGAAGAGCACTCTATGCCATTGTTCTCACAACAGCAAAGGCACACTTACCAACTTTAGTGCGCTGGTTGCGAGCTGGTAAAATCACTTTACCCATAGCAGTTGTTTTGGCCGATGAAAGCTTGAAACGTCTATCAACCAATTTGTCTAGAATGCCCAGCTCTTCTAGATACTCTGGAGCCATATTACACATTAAATTGTTGACATGAGTAGACAGAGTGTAAACTCTACCCTTTCGGGAAAGCTTAACCAATACAGTTCGTGAAGTAGTAATAAATTAGAAATATTACTTAAATAACTTTTAAATCCATAAAAATCGGTTAAAATTGTGCTAATAGAAATAACTCAATTCAATTCAAACCCTTATCCGCACCTCAATGGTGCATAGGGCACTGCATTATATGAACACAGTGTTATCGTGATCGTTAACACACGAAGGAAAAGTGAGCAGCCTTCCGCTTCAGGTACCAGTCCAGGGTAATATTGAATAAATATTAGAGCTAAAAATCATTTATATTTAAAATCACTTATATTAAAATAATTTATTTGACCCCCCCTGGGAATCGAAGAATAATAAATAATAATAATAATAAAACAAATTATCCAAGTTATTTAGTATTGACAAAATTTATTTTGAAAAGATAAACCTTGCAAATACCCAGACTTCCATATACCTCTTCATCTAAGCTGATATGTCAAATTGATTTCTATAAATTTCAAGGTTCAATAAGAGAACACCAAAAGTACTAACTATATTGAAAGCTGTCCCACCGCATGCCCAGATCTGATACAGAAGCATCTAGGCTTCCTGACAGATCGCTCTAGCTAAGCAATTTTTTTTGTTGAACTAAGTTGCAAAATTTATTGAAAATGTGAAACAATATAAAATTGTATCCCGATTTTACTGTGAATTTACATTTAAAAGCTTTCAATTTACTTGTCACTGCCAATCTAAATAAATACAGGTACCAAAAATACTAACTGCTTTCCTCGAGCGTGTGAAGAAGGTTCTCACTGGGGTCCATGGCCATGGGAGATCCGATGGAGTTGCAGCTTCCCTTGCAGCCAGCTGCGCCTCCCAGAGGGCCCCCGGAACCAAAGGACAAGTGCGAAGTCAGAGACAACAGCTGCCCGGGAGTCCGCGCGTTGAGGTTAGGCGTGCAGTTCATCAAGTCGGACATTTCCAGATCTTTAATCAGAATCGAGACAAATTGTGATTCGTGTCCATCAAAAGATATTGGTAGAACATCACGTTATTTTAATATTAGAATAAAAGAACACATAACGCCCACTCCTTTCAACAACGTCATATATCAAAAATTGTTAATTTTCTGTTGTGCATGTTTTCGGAATGTCCAGAAAATGTACTATATCCCAGCAAAAGCGCCATATTTGTAACTTAATATTTACCCGCTACAGGGCAGAATGTGCTGTTTTTGCATTTTGCAGAAAGGGTATTTTTTAATTATTTTTTAAAATATCCAAAAAAAAATTCAAATAGAGAAAAAACCTTCAGGTTTTAGTTCAAAACGTGGCTTGGTATTTATTTTTAATAAATTTCATTTTATTCTTAAACTTTTAAAACGATCTCCTGAAAAATCAAGTTTTTTGATATATGACGTTGTTGAAAGGAGTGAGCGATAAGATGCCTCGACAGTAATAACTTCTCTGAATTTGCCAATCATCTCACAGATTCTAATATCGTTTTCAACAGTAACTGGAGTAACAATATTTAATACATATAATAAATGGTTAAAACTGAGTAACATTTTTATGTGTTTTTTTTAATATCATACAACTTAGTAGACAAAAAAAATCTGTGTTTGATTTAAAATTAATATATAAACATTTTTAACATTCGGAAGACACTTTAAAATAATATTCCTGTAATAAATAATCAAATTAATTTTCCTCATAGTCCTATTATTTGATTCAACATTAATAAGCTAGAGTTATCAACACCCAATTTAAACCCCGCCTACTCCTTTCAACTTATATAAATCCGACGTATTTTGACTAACACCCCTAGTGCATGTCGGACCTCGGTTCCTTAGTGCATGTTTGATCTGCAATCTCTAGTGCATGTTGGTCCTCAGGCCGACCAAAATCACATGTGATCAACATTTTATGCAGTTATAAGTGTGTGAATAGTGCTTTTTGTCCGCCTCCGTGGTGTAATGGTAAGCAGGCTCGGCTACCATTCTGGAGGTCCCGGGTTCGATTCCCAGGGGGGGGTCAAATAAATTTAAAGTGATTATTTCACTCTAATATTTATTCAATATTACCCTGGACAATAATTCAATATTACCTGAAGCGGAGGGTTTATCACCTTTCCTTCATGTGTTAACGATCAAGATAACACTGCATTTATACTATGCAGTGCCCTATGCACCATTTGGGTGCGGATAAGGGTTTGAAGAAGAAGAAGAATAGTGCTAGGTAGTGACATGACATGTTTTGTCCGCCTCCGTAGTGTAATGGTCAGCACGCTCGGCTACCGTTCTGGAGGTCCCGGGTTTGATTCCCAAGGGGGGTAAAATAAATATAAGTGATTTTTTCACTGTAATATTTATTCAATATTACCATGAACTGGTACCTGAAGCGGAGGGCTGATCACCTTTCCTTCATGTGTAAAAACGATCAAGATAACACTGCGTTTATATGACACAGTGCCCTATGCACCATTCGGGTGCGGATAAGGGTTTTATTATTATTATATTATTAGTGACATGTAGCATTGTTTGAATGCTGTTGTAGTGATTGTGAGTGATTATATACTAATAAAACATAACAAAGCTCTTACCTCTTTGGATCTCTATTCTTGATAGTCCGAAATCAGTCAATTTAACGTGACCCTGCATGGTAAGCAGCATGTTGTCTGGTTTCAGATCCCTATGCACGATATTGTGGCTGTGTAGATACTCCAGGGCTAGGATAACTTCCGCGCCGTAAAATGTAGCCATCGGTTCCTCCAAGTAGCCGTAAACTCCTAAAAGAGATTTCAAGTCACCTCCCACCATATAATCCATTACCTGAAAATGTTTTTCAAACATATTTATTTATATTTCATTATATACATAGTGTCCGCCTCTGTAGTGTAATGGTCAGCACGCTCGGCTACCGTTCTGGAGGTCCCGGGTTCGATTCCCAGGGGGGTCAAATAAATATGATTTTTTCACTGTAATATTTATTCAATATTACCCTGGACTGGTACCTGAAGCGGAGGGCTGATCACCTTTCCTTCGTGTGTAAACGATCAAGATAACACTGTGTTCATATGAAGCAGTACCCTATGCACCATTGGGGTGCGGATAAGGGTTTTCTTCATATACATAGTGCCTCCGCATAGCCCGCCTCCGAGGTGTAATGGTCAGCGTGTTTAGCTACCGTGTTTTCAAACGAATGTTTGATAATGCCCTAACAAGGCGAAACAATTGTCACAATATAATTTTTTATGTGTTTTTTGTTAATAAAATACAACTTAGTAGACTCAAAAAATCTGTGTTTGATTTAAAATTAATACATAAATACTTTTTAGGTGTTAATTGAATTTACATAATGTCACATTGCATTTGTAGATTAGTGAAGGATTAAAAATGCAGCTAACCGAAAACCAACAATTAACTTTAACCCTTCCCTTACGATGCTAAAAACCTCTGAGGGTTCCGGTGATATGTATATTGTACACCATACGAAAATGTGATTTAAAAACGGGAAAAATGTCAATATTCCTAAATGTTGCTTTTATTGACCATAGTTGAAATTGAAATGTATCAATTTTGAAGGTTAGCTCTGAAAAGTACCTAAAAAAGAAAAAAAATACATCGCAAGTATCCGCCACAGCAAGTGCAGCGGTACAACCATACCGGACAGCGTCTTGTGGGCAACTAAAATGAGATCGTCCGAAAAATTATAAAGCCGTGTGCGCGTGTACGTAAGGTGCGGCACGAACTCATACTCTGAGAAACGTCTGTATATTGGTGACTCTATCCCGATGTATTTTACAATTTATTTATTTCTAACTAACTAACTAACCATCACGCCGCTTCCCCGCAGGGGTAGGCAGAGAGAATAGAGCGCCACACCACTCTGTCCTTGCAAACATTCTTCGCCTCTTCCACGTTCATGCATCTCCTCATACATACCCGCCGATTGTTACGACTCCTAACCTGACCACTTTCAAGTAATTTGGCATACCTGATCGTGCCATGTTTTTCTCGGTCTTCCTCTGCTTCTTTTCCCGCTAACATTCGCCTCATAAATTTGTTTTACCGTTCTTTCCTCACTCATTCGTTCTACATGTCCAAACCATCTCAACACACCTTTCTTAATTTTATCGATAATGCTTATCTCAGCTTTGCATTCCTTCCTTATTTCACTATTCGCACATCTATCATACATCGTTTTGTCACACATTCTTCTGAGAGATCGCATTTCGACTGCATTCAGTCAACTTTCATCCTTCTTTTGCCAACTCCATGTTTCACTTCCATACATTAGAGTTGAAACCAGGACTCCGTTGTGCACTGCCAGTTTAGCTTCCGCTGATAGGTTTTTATTTGCTATAACTGATTTCAGTGCACCATTCACTTTGTTCCCAGCATTCTATTATAATTCTTTATGAATAACTTTATATTATAATTCTTTTATCTAACACGTAATAGCATTACGGAGGAATACAAAAAATTCTCAACACGTATCTATCATATTTTATACGGATATTCTCATTTTTAAACTAGAGTTGTAGTAAATACATATCACCGGGAGGGGAAGGTTAATAATGTGTAATCTCTTGACTACATGAAAGTAAATTAAAGGCAGTTTATGAGTTAAATCAACATGAGAAACTAGTTTGAAAAATGCCCTCAGAATATAGAACACAGTTGACAGCTCACACAAATCACTCACTCCTTTCAACATCATAAATCAAAAAACTTGGTTTTTCATTTTTAGAGTTTAAAAATATAATAAAATGTATTAAAAATATATATCAAGCCACTTATTGAACTTTTTACTGTGCAACAGATCTTTTTAGGTAAAATCTGAATGTTATTTCTCCATTTGAAAAATATTTAGTACATTTAAAAAAATAATTAAACAATACCTTTTCTTCAAAATGCAAAAACAACACTTTCTGCCCTGTAGCAGGTAAATATTTAGTTAAAAATATGCCGCTTTTGCTGGGATATAGAACATTTTCTGGTCATTCCTCAAACATGCACAACTGAAAATTTACGATTTTTGATATATGACGTTGTTGAAAGGAGTGAGCGAAATATACTAATTTCAATATTTTATTTGATAGGTGGATAAAAAAATAAAGACGGAAATCCCTTCGATGTTTACTCACAAGATAAATTGAAGATGCAGATTGTAAAGAATAAAATAGTTGAACGCAGAACGGACTTCTTGACAGGGCTAAAGCATTCCGTTCAGTAACTACTTGAGACACCATATTCTTGTTGATCATTTCTGACTTTTTCATCACTTTTATAGCATAGAGTTGATCAGGATTTGTCTTCTTGTATCCGAGAAAAACTTTGCCAAAGGATCCTCTGCTAATAGGTTTTACGATACAAAAGTCTTGAATCTCCGGAGGCTATAAAACAGATAATATTGAACTTTGGCGTCAAAAGAATCCGACATTAGGTACAAAACGTGGTAAAGTTAACATGAAAATAGTTGATTAAAAATATTATTGAAAATAATTTGATTATTAAATGAGGAAAGTAACAACCATTTAATACCATCATTTACCAGTATTTAATTTATCATTTTACCTTCGTTGCGGACGAATTATTTTTAGTTATGGTGTTCAATTTTTGCAATATAACACTTTCTACATCATCTGTTTTGTGAGGAGTCGAATTTTCTTTACCTTCACTATTATTTTCCATTTTCGGTATTAATTTTCTTGTAAACTTACGAGACAAACCGAATGGACCGAAAGTTCAAATTTGAACACGATTTGACAAGACAAATGGCAGTTTTTTCCCAATATTTTTAAATCTATGGTTAAATATCCTCATGGTTATTGTGACTTGATTTACTAAGCCAGGTAAATTTTTTTTTTCATAAGTAGGTAGGTATCCCAGGTGTCTTTCTGGTTTGGACTTTCTCTATGATCGTTTGTATCATTGACAGCTGTCAATGATGTGTTGTTTTTAGTTTTGTTATAATAATAATTCTGTACGTAATGATATAGATTTATTTTTTTTAAATAGATTAAATAACAAAAACGTAGTTTACGATTCTCGGATACTTTTTTCTTTCTTACATTTTACGAAATTACTCCGTTAATTTTACAGCATTTGTGATGGCTTTCACAATGTATTAATGATCATTAATAATATTATTTGTATGTTCAACATGAAAGGCGCGTGTAGACTTTGTCTCGATAATGACGCAAATTTCTATATATTTTCCGATGATTCTACTGTTCACGAAAAACTACTATCATACTGTAAACTTGAGGTATGTTTTAATGTATTATGACTTAGTAAATTACTTGGTAAATTTAAAGTGTAAAACTACATATTGATCTTTTTGCTATGTGATTTTGGATATTTTAGATATATAAAGATGATGGATTGCCAGAAACCATTTGCAACATTTGCTTACAACAACTGGACATCGTTGTAGAGTTTATAAATAAGTGCGAAGAGAGTGATAGAATCTTAAGAAATGAATTATCATGTTCGACAATAGTCGAAAAAAAGGATGATATTGTTAAAGTAAAAATTGAAAAAGATGTCGAAAACTTTTCATCTACCTCTATTGGTGTTCTCGGGGAATATAATAAACATAACTTAGATGTAGTTGTCAAGGATGAGTTAATTGACGATTGTAAAGATGATGATTTGTTTGATTTTCCTAAACTGGTTGTGGATGAATCGGCTGATTCTAATGACTATACGAGTAGATCAAAGCGCAGCAAAAGAAGTACCAGGAGATCAAAGAAACGAAAATCGAAAAGCAAATATAATACGGATGACAACAGTTCTTACGACATCCATTCTCCCTCCGATAACGATGACACGCGCTGTAGCGATTTGAGCGCTTCCGAAATAAAATTAGATACTAGCGAAAGTCAATCTATCAAGAAAGAAATTTCGTCAGAATCTACGGGTCGTCCGAGAAAAAAAAAACGCAAAAATAAAGACGGCACGACTGCAGATAAAAGGAAATATAGAAAAAGTAAGTTTGAAGATGAAAGCTCGCTGTGTCCATTTTGTGGCAAGAACTATTCTCACGCCCGAGCTCTGCGAATACATATTCAGAGACATTCGGGAATAAGGCACAAATGCAGTACTTGCCCTAAAACCTTTTCTACCAGAGAATTGAGGAAAGTCCACGAACAAAGGCATCTCGGGATCGTGAAGGTATTCCCCTGTGAGGTGTGTGGAAACACATTCTCCACGAGCTACGAGTGCAAGAAACACTTCCAAACTGTCCACCAACGACTCAAGGCTGTTGCTTGTAAAATCTGTAACAAAGTACTTTCCAACTCCAGAGGACTAAGCGTAAGTTTTTATTTTTTTTCTACCTCGAAATTATTGATTATAAAATCCCAGCTTTTGTTATTATTAAGTTATCTGATTAAGAACTATTTCATCAACGCGATCGCTGCGTTTCAAATTTACACCTTGCAGTGCAATACTGACATTCATCATTTTCTACAATTATTTTCAAAAGATCCATTGATATTTCATAACAATAACATGCAATTAACAAATCATTTAGATAGTCGATCCTCCACTATCTATTCCACTACCTTAACTTGATAGTCTGCCCTTATCTAGTGGAACTTCTACTAGCTCATGGAAATAATTAACTTGATAGGGAGTGGACATAGGTCTTAATAGGTGTCCTCTGATTAAGAAGCTAACGTCTGCCTGGTATTCCTACTCAAGACTTTGGGTTTTAGGAGCAAGTGGATTGATCTGTCAATGTGTATTTTACATGATTGGTTAAATACTGATGTTTGATTCAAATAAAACAAGTTATGGCACGGGTGAGTCCAGATGAAAGCCAAGGGTTCTTTATCGGACCCGGAAATGTAGTGGGAGTTTTTAGAGTTAATTATTTCTTAGTACATTTTTAGAAATAAATTTTTGATGTACAAGCATTGATTTTTTTCTTAACTACGAGTGATTTTAATATTTTTATTTTATTTTAGGAACATATGAAAATTCACACTGGGGAGAAAAGGTTCGAATGTCAATTGTGTCAAAGAAAATTTACCCACAAATTGTCCCTCACTTGCCACATACGAGTCCATACGGGGGAACAGCCATATTCCTGTCAGTATTGTGAAAAACGCTTTTCTATTGGCAAATCATTGAAGGAACATGAAAGGCTGCACACGGGCGAAAAACCATATGTATGCCCGATATGCCCAAAACGATTTGAACAGTTATCAAATATGAAGAGCCACTTCAGGTACAACCATAAAGGATTGGACTTCAAAAAGGCTCAGCAAGCAGCCGCAGAAAAGGCAGCTGCTGACGAGAAAAAAAGTGATTCAGCTTTGTTATCATTTAAAAATTGACCATGCCTTCAACATTGAATGATAAATATGTATCGTCCATGTTTCTAAGAAGGGTTATGTCTAAAGCATGGGTGGCCAACATTTTCAGTAGCCGGGCCAGATTTTAGAAATGAGATTTCCTACCGGGCCGTAAAACAAAATTTATTTTATTATTCACAGCAAACAAGATTAAAACATGTTATAATTTTTCAAGAAAGAAACAAAATCATTGCACATCAGGCATGTTGGTTTTCTTTTAAATTCCACAAAAAAATAGTTTATGGTCCATACTTATGTATTAAAAACTTCTCAGTTCTTCTGTTACTCTTCTCTTCCTTAGTCCAACGTATTTACTACTTGACATCATTATGGGTCTTGAAATTGCCAGGATCGTGAAATACTCCTATATATGGGATATGATACGAACTACGCACGATGGAATATTCTTTTGGTGGTTTTGTGTACACCAAAGGGAAAATGTGTGATTTGCTCCGCGGGCTGCAGGTAGACACCCGGCGAGCCGCATGTGGCCCGCAGGCCACGGGTTGGCCTCCTTGGTCTAAAGGGTTTTTAACAAACATTTTATACAATTGACTGTGTACTGGCTCCAGAAAAATAAGTTTCTGAAAATACCCTTCTTATTAAACATTGACAACACATATAGTTATAATTATTGAATACATACTTCTGTTTAAGGAATTTCAATCATCTCTCTATGAGAACTTTTGCAATTATTAAACTAATAGTTATGACATACATACTGATTTGTAATTAGCAATATTTTAGGTGCTTGAATTTATTATATATGATATATTTACCTTTTTGTTTATTTTTTGTGGAATTGTGGAATCACTGTATTATTAGGCAAGGCAGTATTAAACCAATAAACTTTAATTTTTCATGTCATTTAAAATAGATGTCCTTTATCAGATAATGCAACAATTCAAAGATCAATTGGATAAAATATGTACATACTCTTTGTGCATGTTAAAAATTAAATATTTTTTATCAAGCAAAAGGCTAATTGACCAACCACATTTTTTATTTTATTTAACTACTACTACTGCCAACCCTTATTGGTACTCAATGGTGCATAAGGCACTGCATAAAATTAATGCTATGTTAGTCGATTGTTTATATTATGAAGAAAAGGTTATCGTTTCAGCAGTCCTGGATACTAGTCTGAGGCAATATTAAATAAATATTTGGGTTGAAAAACGCAAATACTCATTTTATCCCTCTAGGGAATCGGACCCGGCACCTCTAGTATTATAGCCAAAAGTGCTACCATAAGAGGCGAACATTACTTTATCTTTATCTTTATTTTTAATATTTTTCACATTAATCAGTCTGTGGTGAAGTAAAAAAATATATAATTAAAATGTAACTTTGTTTTAAAATTACTATAAATGACTTAATTATAATGTCTACCGATTTCAAAGCTAACCGCTTCTTTATCAAGACTGATTAATACTCTTATTAATCAGTTTTGAAAAAGAAACGGTTAGCTTTGAAACCGGTAGACATTATAATTAAGTTATAGTAAAATATTTATATTGATTTTAAAACAAAGTTACATTTTAATTATAAAATGGAAAATCACAAAGTTATTGCTTCAAATATAAATTATAAAAAAAATATATATTTACATATTTTCTTTCAATGCAGCTCAAACCTAAAAAAAGTATTTTCATTATGACTTCTCTGAAGTTCAATTATTTACTATGTTAGGCGTTATATATCAAAGTGAAATGATATGTAGAATTTATAGTGATTTGACAGAAAAAATAACAAAAATACAATAAATTAATTAATGTATCTCATCATTCTGGAAGCAGCAAAATATTTTTCAAGAAATCTCATATACATTATACAATATATTTTTAATTTCAATTGAACTCAATGCTTTAGTGGTTGCATTTTGTCTGTTCTACTTTGTGAATAATGATTAATTGCACACATATTTGTTTTTTTCTTTCTTCAAAATTGATGATTTTAAGCCCATGAGTCCTGAGCATCGCTAATTTACGAAGGAAAATGTTGATTTTAAATGGATGGGGGTAGGATACAAGGGATGGTTAATATCTGTATTATCTTTCTTGCATTGAATGTATACATCCAATAGTTTTTAAATATATTTTTTAATTGTCTATAAATGTTTATAATCATTTATAGCAAAAGGTTGATAAGATGAACTTCGATTTATTTAAACCTAACAGTATGTCACTTACATAAGCGTACTACAGTTTTTAATATTTGGGACATACTTTATTATCTGATATTTATAATGTACTCCTAAAATACTACATTTAAAAATTTATATTTTTTCTGTTTATCAACTTAAAGATTGTAATTTTTATAAATATGCAAATATCCTTTTTGATCATGAATTGTTTATGCTGTATGCACACTTTGTTTATTTTATAATAATTTGTTTTAAATCGAATTGTTCGTTTTTTTCGTATTCATAGTATTATTTTTTCTGTTTTGTGAGATCACCTACTAATTTACTAATAAAATTGTATTAATATAAATTTTATAATATACATGTGTTTTATATTCAATTCATCTTGAGTCTAGCGATAATAATGGTGGTTCAATCTTTACATACATTTTTTCTTTTAGTTATAGATGAACAAATAATTATAAAATTTTTACTAAGACCTATATATTACATATTTTAAAACTTATGAATATTTATAAATATTAAATAAATTATTAATGTTTTTGCTGTTTCTTTCTATCCCTCGCCAAACCATAATACTGAAAAATAAAAACAATTTTTTTTGTAATTAATAATTTTCATGAATTTATTTATGGGTGTGATTATTCATAATTTTTTAACGCGAATATGGATAGCTCTCTCATTAAGTCCCTTATATTCATTATCATTAACTCTTGTTATCATTACCATTTGTTTTCAATGAAAAAAGCATGTGGCAGTCGGGCAGACGCTTGATTGCGAAACTGATGTCACAGGTTCGATTCCTTCCAATCGCAAAATTAATCAATGAAGTGTTTTTTTATGAATTTTCACAATATTTGCAGAAAACAAAATGATCGTGAATTTTATTATAAGATTTCTGTCTCTTTGATGTCTTAAATGTATTTCCATCTTCCTCTCAAAAGGTGAGAAGCCATTAAAATGTGTTAAGGCGGTTCATTGGAGGATTTTTTCGAAATGTATTAAGAAAACAATATTAGTCATTGATAGACACTATTTAAATGTATTTTTTAAAAATAATAAAAAAATAAATACATTGTTTATTTCTGAGAAAAAAATTACTAATGTAGAGAGTATGATTTTGAATATTTAATGAGAATGATGTTAATTTTTTTTTATTTATTTGTTTTACATTAAGAATAAATATTACTTAAATCCGGTTCATTCCTTTTTTCATTTATTTTTATAAAAATTATATTTTTTTTAAATAAATAAAATTCAAAATTAAAAAAAATAATAATAACCATGCACAAATAAGACATCTCTACTCTATTGGTCCAAGTCTAGGACAACTATTTTTCTAATGAATGGTAGCTGCACCAGCTAATAATGTATTGAAATATATATTTTATTCAAATATTGAAAGAGGCAACATAATTCAGGCTTCTTTTAAATAATTTGCGTATAACATATGCCTGCCCAATTTTTGGAAAACTTTCCTTCTGTTTTCTACATAAGTACTAACTTAATGTTTGTTTATGACTATATTTATGGCTAAAAATCACTAAAAATGTCTATGCTGCCTGCGGTTGACATTTGCGGGGACGTTTGTTTTCTAAATTAATAAATATCATACATTTATTTTTTGAATAAAGAACTATGATCCTATTTTATAAACATAGCTAATTTAGCACCATTCTTGGTTTTTTTGTTCAAGATCAGGTATAAACTGCAGAAATTTAAATTCTTTAGGGTTATATTTCCGATCGTTTGGACGAGTCAGTTTTTTGTAAATCTGTTTTCAATTTCTTTTTAATCAATGTAATTACGTGCTTACAGCTTTTTTCAGGAATTTAAAAATGTCTTTATATGACGATTTCGATGGTATCAAAGGTAAGAATACCGAGAAAGTAGCCGCTTGGTCTTCTGGAATCAAGCTCTTACAGTCTCAATTACAACTCAAGAAGGCTACCACAACTCAACCTAAAAGGGAATCAATAAGAAAGGCAACTCAGGTAACCAATCAAATAACATATATTTCATTATTTTTATTTATACATAGGCTTGCCAGATTTCTGAAATGTTCAACCGGGACACCGGAATATCTTTTAAAATACAATAATGTGTTCCAGGCCGAAAGAAAACTCAATATTTCAATATTTTTTTTAACGTTTATTTAAATAAAATTACTTAAAATTGTTAAGGAGTGTAAAAACTTGGAATATAATTTAGATTTGTAAAAGAACTTAAATAAAATTATGAATTAATGACATATAATTAATCCCTTTTAACTAAAAAACTGTTTTAAGATATTTGTTTTTGCCGACGCTTCAAAATTTGGCGAAAATGTGTCGCAGCATTATCATTGAATCAATTTGTAGCACGAATAGCCACCTCCTTATTAGGGTGATGCTTCTTAATGTACGATTCAAAAGTTTCCCATGCTTTCAGCATTTCTCTTATGCTAGAAGATTGTTGCTTCTGCTACTCCCTCCTCCTCCATTAACAAACTCATCTCCATAATTTCTTGCTGCGAAACACGATGCAACTCCATAAGCTCTTCGGTGGTCAGCTCTTGGCTGTACTCTTTCACGAGCTCTTCAATATCGTTGTTATCCACCTCGAGTCCCATGATATTGGTTAATGACACAATCTCGTTGACTGTAGACTCCACAGTTACTGTTTCAAAATCACATTTGACAACACTCTGGCCAAAGTTTTTTCCAAGGAGAAGTGAGGGTCCTCGTGGGAAACTTGCTTTCCAAGCCGCGAATGTCCCGGTTCACAAGTGAATGTCGTGAAAAAGGGACTTGCCCTTTCTCCGTTACTCGTTTTGCGAAACATCGCTCCTTAACCTTTTAAACGCGTTAACTTTGTTCGTGAGAGTCGCCCGTACGCGGCGGTATTTCGCCGTTTTTTAAATGATTACTTTTATCATGTATTTAGTTAAGAAACGATTTATTTTCCTAAGCAAAAACGTTCAATGGGATTCATTGTGCCTTTTTGGTACTCTATAATACACTCGTGTCACATTATTCTTGAAATATATCGTAATATAAACAAATAAGATCGTAACATAAATAAATCAAAGCACGCATCGTGTGTCACTCTTACCCACTGGCGATGCATAGCGTCGAGAGTGAGACGGATATAGGGTATGATTATGGCGCGGACTAATTACCGACCGCAAGAAAAATGAGGGATCTGTTATTTTATTTATCCTTGTGATGTTACAAATTATTAGCCAGATATTTCAACAGATGTCATAAGGCCAAGGATTGACGTATTATTTTATCCAAAGTTCCACACCATGAAAAAATCCCTCCAAGTTGAACTGAGGTTCGAAACTTGGACCTAAGTGAAAACACAAACGGTTATGTTAGCCGCGTGTGGGGAATGTTTCGTAAAAACACATACGCTTATGCGAGCCGCGTGGATAGAGTTAAGGGAGCAACTTTTTCACATTTTTTATTGCTTGTTATGCCAATTACTCGTTATGAGTGGTGCTTGTTATGAGAGGTTCCACTGTATATAAAAAACAGAATATTTCACCTGGCAATGTGAAAGCATCTATAAGTCCACATGCTGAGATACACAGAATTGTACTAAGCATTTATATGCGAATAGCGTGTCATATATAAAAGGTTTTTTTACTGTCAAAGCACCCAAAATTGAGTGATACATGCCACAAACAACTGGTACCTTTCATTATTATGCTGTAAATTAATTTGAACGATTACTACTACTCGCTTATACGTTTTGCCATATTATTTCAAGTATATAAAAGTTAGGGGTTATTAACTTTTTTTTCAAATAATAAACTTCGGGATTAGATACATAATACAGAGATTTTTTTATTTCATTAGTTTTTATTAAGATTTTTTTGTCATATTAAACTCTACACGTGTCGCACTAAATGTTAGTTAACTTGTTAGTGTTGCAATTATTATTTTTCAGGTGTTGCCACCCGTTATAGATCTAAAATCTAAAAGAGATGACGATGATGTGATTTATCCTATCCACGCGCCGATACTGGGGCAGAATCAGAAACAGGTCGGCTTTGGTTCCACAAACTTATCGAGCAAGGATTATGATTGGGACATTATTGGGGAATATGACCCCATGTGGCCTAATGACTATGAAAAATTTGTTAAAGGTAAATGATACAAAATTTATTATTATTAGCTCCAAGCGCAGTCCGTCCATACATGCTGTGGATGCTCCGCATCCCTTGCATTTCAGAGTAAAAAGATTTAAACTTCTACCTTTAAACAGCAATACTGCAATTTAAATATTTTGATATTTCTTCAGCGACCATATTATGTTATTTTTTACAAAAACAGCGCTGTAAAAAATCATACAAATATTATTATTATAATAGAACGTGCATATATCGTCCTGTCTCAGCGTACGCGCAACGGGCGACATGATACAAAAATCGCGGGCAAGTCTAAATACAAATACATCCTCAAATACTGTGAAACGCTTAAAAAGCACGTAAACAAGCAATACTGGATGCGATTTGTAAACCGCGTGCACAATGTCAGAACCTGAGTTCTTTCCGCTCATACGCACTGAGACCCGCAAGCCAACATATCCATATCAACTTTATACGATATTAATGACAGCATCCGACGTACAAAAAACGCCTTTAATACTAATGTGTATAATGAACAGAATCACATACTCTATTGGATTGTTCTTAGTGCGCGCGTTGCTTTGGCAGTTTACTTTTGAGCTTGAAGACTGAAGTTTAACTGTTATTGAATATTATTAACTTGCAATTTACTTAATAATTTAAATAAATAAAAATGAATTGATTATATTTTGTATCTGTAATTATTGAGTTTTGGATATATGGAGATGGCGTCTAGATGTGCATATTTGATATCTAGTACGTAGTAAGTATGAGTATAAACATTTGATGTCCAGCATCCCTTCTACAAAAAGTCACCGACCGTCACTGATTAGCTCCTTTCCATCCTCCAAAGTCCGGGTCTGTATCCCAAAGTTCAGATGAAAACTGCAATTGTCAGCAGTGGACGTCCTGGTGGGTGAGGACCTGATGCCTGTAAAAGAGGCAAGCTTGATGGCGGCTCTCGGGAGACATGCTTACTTGGCCTAGCCAACTTAATTGTCTTTTCTTGACGACATTTATGACCACGGGCCGCTGCTTCCTGCGCCGTATTTCCTCGTTTCTCATGACAATTTCAACAGTAATTACAAATATCACCAAAAAATAACGACAGTAATAATTCTTTCATAAATTGATTCTGCAGTCACTTTGTGGTAAAATTTATCCATTTTTAATTTAAGTTGTACTTTGTTTTGAATATTGAAAGCATTAACTTTGTGGATCATATTGATATAATATTTTTAGAAATAAAAAGTTTTTGTGATCCACTCACATTTTATTTAACAACCAACTAGTTTTGGCAACAACCTGTTGCCCTCTTCAGGGTTTAATTTATGACTAAACATATATATAAAAAAGAAACAGTGTACAAGCCATTGGGTTTCGATAAGGATAGGGGTGGGGGTAATGGTGTTTTTAGGAGGGGTAAGAGCAAGGAAGGGGATAACTGTGTTTAGATTGGGTTTGATTTTATGGGAAAAATATTAAAAATGGGACTTTGACTTAAGTTTATTTTATTGTTAATTATATTTAATTTCTGTTTAACAGCTTTTTTATTTTTAAAACTTCCAAATTATTAATTTGTATTTGTTAATTATTAAAATGTAAAATTTCTATTCCATCTTCAAAATTGAAGTTGTTGCCGAAACTAGTTGCGAAGAGTGAATCAAAAAGCAAAGTCTTTTTATTTCTCAAAATAATATAAGTTGTACTTATTTAAAACCACTATTTTTTAAAATCCATTGTTACATGTGTTTCGGTGTATTTCGCATCATATTCAAATACCCATACGGTGTTTAAAAATATTGTGGAATGCATCAAAACACGTGTCACCATAATTTTTTAGAAATAGTGGTATTTACTACGTTAAACTTAATTTGAAAAAATAATAATTCTTTTGAACTAGCGATTGATTTTTTTTCATTATTAATTTAAATTATTAATTGAATTTTATTAATATGTGTTTTAATTTTAGAAATGCGAGACCAGCGGGACAGAGAAAATGACAAAAGGTTTGATGACAGAGAGCGCCGCACACACAAGAAACGGAAATCAAGATTTGTGGATGAAGAAATTGCAGAAAAAATGATGGTAAAATGATAATAAAACATTTAATTTTAAGTAGATACTACTTAGTCCAAAAATGCAAAAAAAACGTACTGCAAAAAAAATGTCCCTTACTGTGTTTTAAGTTTGGACAGCCGATATATGATATCACAAATATATCACTGGTTTAAAAATATATTCGTCATAAATGACCGCGGGCCACGGGCCTGGGTTGGACACCCATACTATAGATGCTTCCTTCCATCTACGGGCTTTAATATAAACTGAAACTGAGTTTATATTTAAACCCGTAGATTGAAGCATTTGTACCTTCCGAAACTATTCATAACAATATAATTCTCTAGTGGTAAAAAACAAGTGTTTTATTTTTAATTTAATCGTGTCTTACTACAATATGATGATGTAACAGATGTGGCTCAAATAATCGCGGAACAAAACTGGAACTGGGCAGGTTATGTGGCACGCATGTCTGCGGATAGATGGATGAAAAAGGTGCTTAACTGGAGGCCTAGAATAGGATGCAGAAGCGTGGGTAGACCTCAGACAAGATGGTCCGATGACATTGAAAAAGTGGTGGGTCTGCACAGAGAACTGTGGAAGTCCAAGAGGGAGGCCTTTGTTCAATACTAGACAAGAAGAAGGTTAAAGTAGGAAGTAATAATAATTGATCTCTCATTTGTTTCCAGTACCAGCGCACATCGGATGAAGAGAAGGAACGTCCGCCGCCTGCGAGGACTGGGGGTGTGGCCATCGCGCCGCCCCCCTCCCTCGTGGAGTCGGGGCCCCCCTCCCCCCCTACGCTGGCAGCCAACCTGCCCTCGCAGGAGAAGCCGGGCTTCTCCATCGGCGGATATGGAGCCAGCTCGGTGGCTGCTAAAATCATGGCCAAATATGGCTTCAAGGTGAGTAATCGTTATTTAATCTTTGAAGGAAAGAAGAAGATCAAAAAAGTTGGATCAATTTTTTTATTTCACCATCTTAAATTTAGAAATAAGCATCTGATATTCTTGTAATTGTTGTTATTTAATTGTCATGTATTGAAAGAATATTGAGAAAGGTAATAAAAAAAATAAAAATAAAAATATCCTGACTAATTAAGAAAAACAAATTTTCTTAAATTGACTTTGCAATTGGCGGAAATCGAACCCCATCTACCCAACTGCCCACAGCGCACACATCATTTTATCACCCCTTGAATTATAACTATTTATTTAAATCCTTTTTTGTTTTTTTTTTTTTTTAAAACATAAGCTTAGTATTAAATGAGAGCGTGGTTTAATATCAAGGTAGGGATGGATTTGCAATATGTATTACTATTTTGAGATTTTGTGTAATGTTTAAAAAGAAAAGAAGGATGAAATTTGTTTGAATGGAATCGAAATGTGATCCCTCAATCGTTTGTATGTGCAGCAAAATGATGTATGAGAGATGTTTCGAATGGTGAAATAAGGAAAGAATGCAAGGCTGAGATATAAGCTTTATGGATAAAATTAAGAACGGTGTGTTGAAATTGTTTACACATGTGGAATGAATAAATGAAGAAAAAACAAATTTATGTGGCAAATGTAGTTGGAAATAGGAGCAGAGGAAAACTCTTTAAGAATTTCAAATACTTAAATGTCAGGAGTCGGAATAATTGGTGAGTATGTTTGAGGCGATTTATGAATGTGTACAGACAGAGTGGTGTAGTGCTCTTTTCTCCCTGTCTACCGCGACGTGATAGTTAGATAGATTTTGTTTATATTTTTCTCCGTGATTCATTATATTTTCTTGCTTGAAAGAATTGTTCATAGTTAGTAAATTGTTTACTTTAAGGTGAAGACTGACCGGAGCATTTTGTCGTAACAACGTCGTAACATCGCTCGCGGCGGGCATCTGAAACTATGGATGGAGCGCTCGGCTCGGTGTACTGACTGCCTGAATGCTCGCATAGTAACGTGTCACGTTACGACGAAATGCTCCGGTCAGTCTCCACCTTTAGGAATGTTCACTCGACATAATGCATGATACACAATTTTCAGGAAGGGCAAGGTTTGGGTAAAAAAGAGCAAGGAATGTCCATCGCATTGCAAGTTGAGAAAACTTCTAAACGAGGAGGACGGATTATACACGAGAAGGACACGAGCATCGTCATGCTACCACCCACAGTTGGTGCTGCCACTACCCCACAGCCAGGTACCCCACAACCTCTGACAAATATATTTTTTGGATACTAAAGACAAAAATATCTCAATAAATCAATGCATTGTGACTTGTTATGTAAGGTCTGCATTATTTCCTTTGGTGGAGAATTTGTATATCTGCATGAAAAATACACCATTCATAAGAATCAAATTTTCTAAACCATATTTAGTGAGTACAAACACTGCAAGAATTCACATACAGTGTTGCATCATCTAAACACATTTCAGACGGTTATTTTTTACGCCTGAAGGCCACTGGCGACAGGATTTGATAATTGTGTACATATATTTTAGTTCAGACCTTAACAAAGAGATTGATATATAATATTCATATAAAAACATTTAATAATTCCTTCTTTTCTGACTTTGAAAAGAGGCCGGCACAGAAGGTAAAAATACCCTTTCCGTCCTTAAGCATCAATCCACCGAACGGGTTGAAATACCTTTCTCGTCCTTAGTGTGTTAATATAATTACATTTTACTTTCAGATTCTCCATCTATGGCAATCAATGAACAAGCAGCACAAGGGACAAAACCTGAACCGACTATAACAGAAATTATGAAGAGTCCTAGTAAAGTAGTTTTACTCAGGGTTAGTTATTTGTATTTTTATCTTATATTATATTATATATTACTAAAAATACTTTGTTCCTATGATTTGTAATTTTTTTAAACAAACAATACATAATATGTATTGCTAAAAAACATTTTACTCAGATTTCTTTATAGTAAAAAAGAGTGATATCTTGTAATGCCTTCTATGTATCGGTAAAACATTATTGCATAACAAGTTGACTACGTTGTTTGATAACTATGTTTTCCAATTATTGTTGACACAAATCTATGTGCATTTTATGCTGAAACTTTTTTGTTTGTAAACTGTACTACAAATATAATTAATATTTAATGCACTTTTTGATATTCCATTTTATAAGTTAAAAAATAGCTTTCTTATAAAATCTTAACATATCTCATTACATATTACTTAGTCCGCCTTCATAATGTAGTGGTTGGTGCATTTGGCTACCATACTGGAGGTCTTAGGTTTGATTCCTAGGGGCTCAAAATGAATACATATAAGGGATTTTTTCACTCACCATTTGATATCACTCTGGACTGGTACCCAAAGAGCAGGATTGGTTGATGATAAGTCTTAAGGAAGAAGCTATTGACTTTGGAACAAGTTGATATTATAGTTAAGTTATTACTAGATATATACTAATTTATAGCAAAGTTATTTTAAAATACTTTGCACTGGATTTTTTTGGTATATCGCTCACTCCTTTCAAGAATGTCATAAATCAAAAAACTTGGTTTTTCAGGAGAACGTTTTTAAAGTTTAAAAATATAATACAATGTATTAAAAATAAATATCAAGCCACTTATTGAACTTTTTACTGTGCAACAAATCTTTTTAGGTAAAACCTGAAGATTTTTTCTCCATTTTACCTTTTCTTCAAAATGCAAAAACAACACTCTCTGCCCTGTAGCGGGTAAATATTAAGTTAAAAATATGCCTTTTTTGCTGGGATATAGTACATTTTCTGGACATTCCGAAAACATGCACAACTGAATATTGACAATTTTTTATTTATGACGTTCTTGAAAGGAGTGCGCGATATGCGGTATGCCGCAACTCAAAATTCCAAGAATTGTTACTTTGTATTTAATTGTACTAATATGATTCTGGTTTATTTATATTGAAAAGTAAAAAAATCAATATATCAAGAATATTGAGTTTTATGACTTTATTTTCTTGGCTTCACTCGAGTAGTAGGGCAACCGTCTCTTTGGCGGAACTCCAGTACAGAAGGTTAAGTTATGTACACACTGGAAATAACTAATTTTACATCCATTATTTGCACATTTCTCTAAGGTAGAAAACGTGATTTTGATAGCTCTAATAAAATAAAAGATCCTAAATCTATTATTTGTATGTTTTATTTCCAGAACATGGTCGGTCCTGGGGATGTAGATGAAGAGTTAGAACCGGAAGTGAAAGATGAATGCAATACCAAATATGGCGATGTCATCAAAGTGGTAATATTTGAAATTCCCGGAGCCGCCGCCGACGAGTCTGTGAGAATATTTGTGGAGTTCAAGAGAATAGAAAGCGCTATCAAAGCCGTGGTCGACCTGAACGGGAGATTCTTCGGTGGGCGCCAGGTCAAGGCGGGCTTCTACTCCGTCAGCAGATTCACAGCCTTGCAGCTGTTGGACTAGATCCGACTTATATTTACTTTAATCATAAATCAATTTAATTAAATTACTAATTTTTCTTTTTGACCTACTTATACAGTAATACCCGCTTAACGCCCACCCCTATTTACACCCGGCAGTACACAATGGAGTTCTGGTTCCAACCCTTATGTATGGAAGCGAAGCATGGAGTTGGCAAAAGAAGGATGAAAGCAGACTGTATGCAGTCGAAATGCGATTCCTCAGACGAATGTGTGGCAAAACGTTGATTGATAGATGTTCGAATGATGAAATTAGGAAAGAATACATTCTTTCCTAAGGCTGAGATAAGCATTATTGATAAAATTAAGAAAAGTGTGATGAAATGGTTTGGACATGTAGAACGTATTAGTGAAGAAAGAACGGTTAAACAAATTTATGATGCGAATATAGTTGGAAAAAAAAACAGAGGAAGACCGAGGAAAACTTGGCACAATCAGGTATGTCAAATACTTGAAAGCGGCCGACTCAGGAGTCGTAATAATCGTCGGGTATGTATGAGGAGATGCATGAATGTAGAAGAGGCAAAGAATGTTTGCAAAGACAGAGTGGTGTGGCGTTCTATTCTCTCTGCCTACCCCTGCGGGAAGCGGCGTGATGGTTAGTTAGTTTGTAAAAGCGTGGATTATTGATTCACCAAGGAACCAAAATATGCGATCTTTTACTCAGGGATTTCCTAATATTTATTCAGTTGTGTGTAAGGTATATGGTGTGTCAACTCCCAGTCAGTTTATACCATTTCGGTCATATGTAAGTAGTGTAGTGTGGTTGTCAATAATGGGTAGAATTGGTTAATGTTACACATGTGTAAAGTGATCACTTAAACTAGCCTATGACAGTCGTCAGCCCCGCAAATGCCCAGACTTCCATATTCTTCTTCATCTTTGATGAGATGTCAAAAAATAATATATGTAAGGTGTGTGCATTCCCAATAACTTTATACATACTTATATAGGGTTTTCCAATAAGAGGTTTCATTTTGAATAGCCCGCTATCTGGGCAGCTGCCACTTTTGAAGCTGTCGTCTTTTGACATTTGACAAGTAAAAACTACGCGGTTAATAAAAATGCAACGATACACGCTTCAACAACGCATTGAAATTGTTAAAATTTACTACAGAAATGGTGAAAGTTTTGCAATCACAGTTCGCGAAACTAAAGCACTTTTTGGTCGTCGTGAAGCGCCTTCTCAGCCAGCAATAGTTAAACTTGTTAAAAAATTTGAGCTGTTGGGACAACTTGGTGATGTGAAGAATCGAAACCCTCAACGTGTCACTGTTTGGTGCGGTTTTTGGGCTGGCGGTATGATTGGACCTTACTTACTCGAAAATGAGGCTGGTGCAACTGTTACGGTGAATGGATTGCGCTATCGAGCTATGATTAATGATTTTTTATGGCCGGAATTGGATGATATTGATGTGGACGACGTTTATTTTCAACAAGACAGCACTACGTACCACACAAGCAACGAAACAATCGCAATTTTGCAACAAAAATTTCCTGGCCGTGTTATTTCTCGAAGAGGTGATCACAGTTGGCCCCGAGATTAAGGCCAAGTGAAAGATAAGGTCTATCTAAGTTATCGAGGACATACAGCCGCAAATGTGCGAATTGGTCATGGAAAATTTCATGAAAAGGATATGGTGCTGCAGCCGTAGCCGTGGCGGCCATTTGGCTGATATCGTCTCCCATCGTTAATCGCATACTTTTCTCTTAACAATGCAATAAATATTCATTGATTTATCTTAAAATATACCAGTTTTTTTCAAATATCAAAATGAAACCTCTTATTGGATAACCCTATATATGTATATGGATATGTACTGCAATACTGTTTTGTCGTTTGAAGCGCATTAGTATTTATATGTAAAATTGTGATAATTGAACACTGCGTACAAAAATAGCAGACATCAGTGGAGACACTAGACGAAAATAGTTGTTTTATTTTGCGATACCATTGTCATATGTAAAAAATAGACCACGTTTAGTGCTGATTTGTTTAGCACGCCAGATTGCTGGCACAGATCACACGCGCTAAGCGGGGTATTACTGTACATACGTTTATAGAACGGGTTTTAGTAATTATTCAACAATTACATAGATAGTTTATTGTGAAGTCAGTATTATAGACATTTATACAAACAATTCAAGAAAGTCTACAGATATCACCAAAGGTTCTATTTAAAAAAAATATATAGTCCTTGAATCACAAGCATGGATGCAATGTTGTTGATACAGCCTATCAAAATTTTTTGTTTAAACTCCATACTCCAGTTTTGCAGCAGGTAAAAATAAAACATTTTCATTTAAAGCATATTTATTCAATAACATATGCAACAACAAAAACATAAATTATTTCATATTTGGAATGTATCCAGTGTAAAAAGTTCCACTGAAAAATATACAACTGTAAAAAATAAAATGTTTAAATCAACTAACATTAAAACATAATATTTGTTTCAATCAAAGTTTGTAAATAAAAGTGTGAACATCATTTTTTTCTCTTTTTTTGTACCCATTCACATTCGATTGCAGAGAAAAAAATAATTCTAAAAACAATGGTTTTATTTTACAGGCATAAAAGTTGTAGAAAATATGTATGCTGAAATTAAAAACCAACATGAGCTGGAAAATGTTATTTTTAGTTAATATTTGTATGAGACACCATAAATAAATCAATGGCTTAGAATACAAAATTGCTAACCCTCTTATGACCCCTATGGATTCACCGAAGGAAGTTATGCACATCCACGAAGCCAGCCGAATACATTTGTACATATAATTACAAAACACAACTAGATATTTGTTCGTAATAAATGTTTTCTAGCAAACACTATAATATCATTAAAGCTGCAAAGACAAATTTAAAAATACAAAATGAGCAATAATTTAGACATTAAAAATTTGTACAAATAAAGTGATTATAAAAAAAGGTTTATGGTTATAAATTAAATGATGAAAGGACATTCTCGCACGCATCACTAGCTAGCTAATTAGGATGAAAACATATTGGACAAATTAGCCACCATTTATTGTTTAAACTGAATAAAAGAGTGGATTGCAGTTCTTGAAAAATTTAGTAAGTTTCTAGATGTGTTTTAGATAGTAATAGCCATAAAATTAAAACAAAACACAGTTCACAACATAAATAATTAAGTTAGATACTACTCAATTCGAGTTTTATCTTTATCTGCTATACTCAATATATATTTTAATTTTTTTTGTAGCCTGGCAAGTAAATATTAATTCAATAATTTCAAGCAAAAATGAAATCGAAGTTTGGTATTTACACTGATTACATATCTTTTAATTTGTGACCTCTGACTTTCAATTTTATGCTGTTTATTTCCATCAGTGTGATAATATATATTATATGTTAAATAATACACAAAACATTTGTTTCATCACAAATCTTCTGAATGCATTTCCTAAATTTTATCAAAATACAAATTTATTGTCCAGTAATTTACACCTTTATAGTGTAGATAAATTTGGTTCACTTATGTTTGTTTTGATTCATTAATTTTTTTAAAGGAATAACTCGCAAAGCCTCAATATAAAAGATCCTTGTAAATAATTGTAGTCAATTGAAATAAAACCATTTAATTCGTATAACCTTAATTTTCAAATTATAACATTGAGTATATAAAAATAACTAAATTTGTACCTATATTCTAATAATCTCCCATAAATTTTATCTTTAAACCTTGAAAAGAGGAATCTACAAAATGTGTAATCTTATCTTTTGAGTTGTTCGTTATCTTCAGAAAAAAAACGGAGATACATATTACTAAATTATGTAGATATATTAAGTCATATCAATTCTTAGATTTCAGAAAAAAAATATGTTATTCTATTTTTCATTCTATGAAATTATTAAACATAGATTTTAAAAAATCTATAATTGAAAGTGAAAGTAAGTTATTGAGCATTTTACATAACCGAAAACCTACTTTACAAGTTTAATTTTTAAATCTGGTCTTTTTATTTATAAATATTAAGTTCCTAATTATTAGAAATATTGATTACAAGTATCAGAAAAATCACAGCCTCTTGCTCTCTTTAATAGATCAAGATAGATTAAATAAAAATGATAGAAATGTTTGACCTGTAAAATAATGTAGATAATTGAAAATGATGCAAGTTTTGAAATGATGAAATCAAATTATTGGAATCAGCTGTTTAAAAGAATTCTAATTCTCTGGTCATCATTAAGTTTTTCATTTTGTTTATTGCAAATTCTTAAAATAAACTCTTAAAAAATAAAACGAAATGGAATTTGCTCATGAACACAATATTTAAATAATTTTTGTAAAAATAAATAATGTTTATACATTTTAAACCACTGGTTTATTGTTTTTTTTTTACATAAAAATAATATATATTATATAAAGATTGTAGATACTTACAAATGGGTATTATAATGATTGTAGAAATAAATAAAAAAACTGTATATACTTTCACCTGCCATCACGCAAAAAAAAATATTCATGGCAGCCATGTTTGAGTATGACATTGTCATAACAACTTGTATTTTCTGGTCTTTTGAATAATTTCTTTTTATTTGTGTTTTTCCACTTTTATTTCATATTTCAGACACAAAATATTTGATTATACGACTCTATATTCGGACTCAGTTTCATACAAAATCGATAAGTTTAGCATATTGCCATATTTGATTGAATTTTAAGATCAAATAAAAGTAATTACTATCAAAGTCTGTCTTTTTTGTTTATGGAAGCGTTACTTCAAAAAGTTACAAGTAGTTTATAAAAATATTATTTGTTACAATCATACACGTTATCTTACTAGTTAGACAACAACGAAACATTAAATTGATAATGTATACCCAATATAATAGTGCACATTATTATAAAATTATCAATTACAAACCCACACTGCGACCTCAATAGTTCTTATCTAAGCCACTTTACACTACGCACAGCCTGCGGGGACTTTAAAATCTTGAAAGTGTTTGCAAACTTCTAGGTTGAAATTTTTCAGCAAGGCACCTTGGTTTTCTCTGGAACCATCCAACAGAATGGTAGGAATAAAAGACGGCTTGATGAGGTTCGTGGATTCCCCGTGCTTCTTCAGTAGCTCCGAGCCTCGGGTTCCTCTAGCGCATTCACTAATAGCTCCTATCTCGATAGACAGATTCGATCCACACTAAAACATCAAACAATCCAATTTAAAGGCCGGATTCCATATTGTATTATTAACCTTTATTCATTTTTAACCAATATATATTTTATGAATGAATTTTTTTGAGTCTAATAAGTTGTATTTTATTTTAAAAAAAAACACATAAAAATTAATTGTGATAAATGTTTCGCCTAGACTCAAAAAAACTGTGTGTGATTTAATTCATAAATTAAAATTTCTACAAATTAAACGCCAAATCAATAAATACATATTTTTTTAATACGCATGATTACGAACATTCAGAGTAGGTACGTAATTAGAATTTGGTCATAAGAGTGCTTGTTTGGCTTGCCTATGTAGGGCATACGCCTACACGCCCTCATTCATAACAGCCTACTTTAAACATAATAGTTATAATTATTGTATCTAGCTGCTTTCAAAATATTCGAGTGAACCATCTATACATTTCTCATTTGCGAGAATAACAGCGCAACAAACAGTGATTAAAATTAAAAACTTCAACTTCATTAGGTGTTCATGTTACTATACTATTTTGGAATAATTTTATGAAATAAAATTAATTATATTATCAATTATAGAATAAGTTGACTCATGGAAAAGGGAGCATATTAACTTATGGTTATGGAACCTGATAGACTAGTAACGTTTGCAACTAAGCAGAACTGTTTGTACAACCGTCACCAAGATGAGAATTGCCATAATGCTGCAAACCTTTAATAGAAGATGGGACGAGATAATGAAGAAAAACATAAGTAAAATAAATAAAAAAAACAATGATTAGAGAACTTTATAACTCGATAAAAAATTGTAAAAAGATTTTGTATAATAACAACAGTCTGCCTCCGTAGTGTAACAGTCAGCACGCTCGGCTACTATACTGGAGGTCCCGGGTTCGATTCCCAGGGGAGGGTCAAATAAATGCTAGTGATTTTTTCACTGTAATATTTATTCAATATAACCCTGGACTGGTACGTGAAGCGTAGGGCTGATCACCTTTCCTTCATATGTTAATGATCAAGATAACACTGCATTTATATGATGCAGTGCCCTATGCACCATAGGGTGCGGATAAGGGTTTGAATGAAATAATAACAACTTGCGATTTATAAGATAATCTGATTTGATTAAATTTTAACTAATTTTGCGATGTAATTCCGAAAATGATATAATGCCTTTCTTACCCTGGAAAGTGCCTGTGATGGATCCATATTATCTTTGATCATGCAACTGACCATTGCCAGTTGCTGTGTCGTGTCTTCTATAAGATCTATCGCACACGCGTGTATTTTATTAGCCTGGCATTCCAACATGCCGTGTTGACATTCAAAGTCTAAAACTCCATTGGGATTGTAGAATGTCTGGAATGATGATACATTATTATGAACATTTATTATTTCAACTTTCCCTATTACAGAAGTTACAAGTACAGTCTATTCTGATCAATTAAGATACCATATAATAGGAGCAGCTGCTTATTTGTACTAAATTTCAAAGAACAGAAACCAAACAAATGGACTAATAATAATTTACATTGGTTAGACACATTCCACGTAACCGGACATTAAATTTAAAATTATAAAAAATATGAGGAACAAAATTTAAATGTGTACCATCACCCCAGCGTGATGTGGCGGCGCCTTACACATTCCTCTCGTCCCAAATATATTGACAAAAATACAAAAACAAATTGGTTGTGATTCACAGTTTAAATTGCTCGGTGATTGCAGTATGTATGTATGTTTTTAATTGTGTATCCAAAATTACGAATAACTTTACCTTAGCTTTTCCATATGGTATCAAATTAAGTGCTAAATTTTCTTTCAACTTTTTATAAGTTAGGTCCAAATGACGAAGGAAGAAATGCTTAGAATCCGGGCAAAGAGCTTCGTAAAATACAGAAACTTCGACAATTTTTTCGGGAATCAATATAGCTTGGGATTTCTCGTCCTGAAATTGAAAAAATGTTTTATGAATTTAAAGGTGCATTTTTCAAAAGATTTATTAAATAAAAAAATAATACAAACTGTTACTATAGCTGGAGAATCCCTCGGATAAAGTTTAAAAGCTTGCCAAACAATTAAAACCAATAAAAATATAACGATCACGCGAAATCTAGTTGTTCCTGACGCCCCCATTTCTACAATCCTTTTGCAAACTGGATATTATCAACGCTCATTAAATAATTCTC